>NW_009606545.1:25477-30224 GCF_000690535.1 Cariama cristata | reverse complement strand
CAATCTGGAGAAACTTATAGCCTGGTCCTGCTTACGATGCTTCCAAAACTAAGGAGAGGAGCGTGGAGCCTGACTGCAGCCCCGCATCTGTCTCATCCCCATCTGCCAGAGCGAGAGGTACGTGAAACTAAAATAAAACTAATGGCAGACCCAGCTGGACAAGGACAATTTTGGCTTTGGTTGAAAGTCAGAGGAAGCCTCTGCGCCGCTGATGCACGGAGGTAAAGAATTACAAAGGCAATGGGAGGGACCGCAATCGGCAGGAAAAGCACAGAAAGGCGCTGAGGAGAATCAGATATCATGATATCAAATAGCCCAAGAGGAGAGACACAATATCATCAGCTCCCAGAGACCAAGAAATAGCTGGAAAGAGAAACCTGAAGGTGGAGGTAACTACACTGTAATTAATAAAACCCGAGAAAACCTTGTTTGTTGTTGCAAGCCAGTGGCACTCTGCTATTGCCAAGCTGCCGTTGCCAGAGCTGAAGCTATCGCAAAGCCGAAGCTGTCAGACAATTCATCCCAGAGCAAGGATGCACCGAGGCATCTCTTCCCCTTCTTCTTTGGTCCTGTGCTAGCGTAACCCCATGGATTTGGGGGAAATAACTCTTGGTTTGTGTATCCAAGAGGAAGGAACTGGTCTCTTGAGACAGGATCAGCCCCTGGATTCAGCCTGATTGGAGGTGTTTGCCAACCAGTTGAGGAGCTGGAGAAGTCCCTGGTTATTCCAAAATACCTCCAAGTGCTTAGGGCTGGGGGGGTTTCCATGCCTGTGGCTTCTGCTGGGAGAAATGGAGGCTCATCCTGGATCTGTGGTGTGTAATATCAGGGGTTTCCTCACGGGGGGTTTGCTTTACTGGAGAGGAGAGATAACCAAGGGCAGAGATGTTGACTGGTTTAAGAAAGCGAGCAATTGTGAAGGGGAAGGGTGGGGAGGGATGGGGAGCAATCTCTGAGCTGCCAACAACTGTAAAACCCAGATTATTTGACCCGCGCTTCACAGACAAGACATTTTTTGATTCCAGTGCAAAGAAATATGGGCAAGACATCAAGTTACAAGCCAGAAATATCGTGTAACCGGTAATGGCCCTTTATTGACATAGGAAGTGGGATGGTTTTGATAAAATAAGAGCCCGTACAAATGATTTTCTGTGCATATAATTCACAAGGAAACTCTTTGAGGAGTTTTTTGAACGAATGCAGTTGTTGTTTTTTCCCTGTGTTCTTTTTGCTGGTTCCATTATGAGACTGAAAGGAAGTCCATTGCAGGAGGATCTTCGGCATCCCCTTTGCTCAGGGAGGCTGTGCATTGCCTGCACCCCATAGGTTTCCCCTAAAAACCATCTGGTAGGAACCTGGGTGAGGTGGAAATGGTGGAAATACCTTCTCCTTGGTGAGAAGCACTTGAAATAGGTCTGCGTGTATATTGGGTCTTCGGCCAGTTGTCAGACTTGGTCCTCGGTCTGCAGTGAGTGTTTGTTAGGACAAAAAAAAAGTACCCTATTTCACTGCTGACAAGTAAAATAACTGAATACAATTCTCGGGATGCTTTTGGTAATGTCTGCTTTTTCAGGGGATGCTGGGCTGAAAAATTTCAAGACCTTGATGTGCTTCCTTCCTTGTGCATCTCCAGACTGTCTTTTCAGAGTTTGCGTTTTACGATGCAAAGAAAGATGGACACGTTTTGCCTTCTCTCGTCTCTATTTGGTGATTGCCTGGGATTTCTTCAGTTTCAAAACCACGTCCCATCAGGATGCCGGTGTGTTTTGTACCATGTGAGGAAACGGGGATCTAACACTCAACGACCGTGGGTTTATGCTGAACCCAGCAGTCTCATTTTTGTGGTGTATCTTGCTGCCAGTTTTCTTCACCCATTTTGAAATCAAATGGTTCATGAAGACCTAAATTAATTTGAGGGGGGAAAGTAAAGTATCGTTAAACGTGATTAATCTCTTGCTGCTGCCAATCCCGCAATCAGTTCTGGAGTTTTATGGCTGGATTTGTAGATTGAATCCTTGAACTTTTTGTGGACCGGCATCGTGCTAACAGGGTTGTTTGTGTTCCATTTCCTTCGTTTGCTGTGTTGTTGTTGGTTTTGGGCAGGAGGATATTGAAGTAAGAAATACGGGGAGAAGGTAAACAGGTCTGTAGGGGATTTGTGCTCCCTGGTTAATTTGGATGTGTGATGTTAGAAAGAAGTAAACTCTGAGTACCTTTATCTCAAAGTTTACAAACACAAATAAAAGCCCTACATGGAAACTTAGTGCATGATGAAAGATTCAAATATACACAAGGAGAGTGTTTATTTGAATGTGCTCTCGATTCCTCTGTTTGTATTCGGCAGTGGCTGTTTCATTGTAGGAGGTCCAAAAAGTTAATTCACCAAAAGTGGAGTTTTGGAAACAGCAGGGAAGGGACTGAGGCTATTTGTGGATCTGGCTTTCAGCTGCTTTATTCATTTTTGGAAAAAGTTTGGTTTTGGCTTGAGCCAAACCAACCTTTTCCTGAGATCTTCATTTACCCAACTCTGATGCACAACCGTGTACCAAGCCAAGCTCAGTAAATTTCTCAACTTTTCTTTTTTTTCCAGGGCCGTTTTCCTCCCTACAGACCTCCCAAAGCGCCTGCACTGCAGGGTCTGAGCCGTGGACAGGTTTCCCCAGGATTCTGCTGGGTTTGGAAATGGTGTGTTGAACTCTCCCAGATCTGCTGGAAACACTTTCTCCTTGCTTAAACCTCTGCTGGGTGTAAATGTACAGGCCTTACAGATTATGCTGAGCTTTCATAGATGGACTAGGAAGAGCCAGTGCTGAAGTTTAAGCCAGCGCAAGTGGAGTTAAGGAATAGTTGTCTCGGTAGGGAGAGGGGTTACGAACTGCAGGAAAATAGACAGTGAGGTGGGGTAGTGCATCAAATCAAGTCTTTGTGCTAAAATATAATGAAAAGTATCTTTTGTAAAAAGGGTGCTGGTAAGCATCTGGGCCTAAATGTCTTCGTACAGGGAGTGTGTGGCATGCCAGGAGTCTTAATGTCATTGCCATTAGCCTTGAGCTGTGCTTCCAGTCCAAATCCAATGGCAGCCATCGGGTGCCAAGACGGACCTCGCTCTAGGCTACTCCTGGGGGCATTTGCACCCCACGAGTCTCAGCTCCAGCACTGCTGCTGTGCCCGTACCCTTTCCCTTCTTTGCCCACACCCCTCCCTGTCTGCACAGATTACCTACTAATGATGAGTGTCTAATATTTCCCATTTCATTTGCTCTTGGCTGCCTCCAGCACGCTGCTTTTCGTACCTATTTTAAAGGGCAGTCCTACAGCTGTATAATGCCTATGGCCAGGAAATTACCAGGGCTGGCATCACGCTCCCTGCTACCTTCCTGACAAGTATGAGGCTTTCACTGCTTCCCTCGGCTTGGTTCTTCCCCCCAAAGCTTTTCATGTCCAAAAAGCGTCGGGATTTAAGACTGGCTCCTACAGCTTCAAGAGGCACCTCTGTTTTTCTTCCTTCAGCCCCATAGACTATTTTGTCATGCAGCGGTGGGGAGAGAAGAGGGCTAAGGTCTGTGTGTGTATGCGATGTTATGAAACCTCTGGAGCAAAGCGACGAGGGCTATAGATCTATAGATTAAAGAGAGATTGAAGGCCAAGTGCCAAAATGGTTGTGTCACTTGGAGGAGCCGAGGCCAGGAGCTGGGCTTAGCAGCAACAAGTCTTTCCATTGCTGGTGAGTCACTTGCTGACATTTTTGGCTGCCCTCCTGGGCTGGAAGGGGCCAAGAGAGAAGCCAAGGAGCTGCTCACCGTGTAGAGATCCCTGCCTTGGGCAAAGGAGCTGCAGGAGAGGGGCATCACGGAGGGATGCCCGTTGCCCTCTGCTGCCTGGCAGGAAGGGTCTTGGTCCAGCGCTAGGACTTTTAGGTGCTGCATTACTCATAGTAATAACTTTGGGTTGTGTCTAGGAAAAAAAATGAAATGTTATTTTCTCATTCTCTATATGAAACTAGGAATTGTTAGAAGCGGCATCCGCTAGGAAAAAGGTAAAAGGGTGTTTCAAAATACTTTATGCAGTTAGGGAAATCTGAAAATTTCCAGTAATTTCCCATTTTGGTGTGATAGATGTCTTTCCTACCTGTTTCTCAAGGATGGTTCTCTGTGTTTTCTCTTAGTTTCTCTGTTGCAGTTGCTGTTGTATGTTTCAGTGGGAAAAATATTGAATATGGCATACAGGAATTGGCTCTTAACTCTCAGCACTGATTATGTTTGCATATACGGAAAGAGAAGCTGTTTCAGCTAGCCATAGTCCAGCAGAATGGATATAATACCATCTGAAAAGGTTAAATGCAACTTGTCTGTGCGAGGTGGTTTTTTTTATTTTTGATGCTGTGCTTGTCGATGTGATGCCTGGGATTGTACCTTCCCGTCTGCGGATGCGCTGTGCGTCTTCTGCCTTTGGCACCTGCAGAGTGTGGTTTTTAGAGGGTAATGAAAGTGGCAATCTTTTCTGTCATGCTTCTAAAACAAGCTTAAAATTGGCACTTAGGTTTAGGCTTTTCAAATCTGGGAGTAAGAAGTGGAAAGTATCGGAACTACACCTCTCTGTTTTGGTACAAAATACCAGATTTCTTATTTTTCAACAACAGACGTGCTTTCAGGTTTGGTTTTGCTGTAGGGAAGGAATTTTCACTTTTTTGAAGTCTCTTTCCGATTTCTTTTCCACATAGAGGAAACTGGGAGAAAAGCAGGAGGGGG
>NW_009606545.1:19522-25446 GCF_000690535.1 Cariama cristata | reverse complement strand
TGTTTTTCCATAAGAGGAAAAGGGGAGAAAAGTGGGGGGGGGGGGGGGGGAAAGCAGTTTGAAATTTGTGGTGGTACTATTTCTGTAGGGGAGAAAAACCACAGACTTCGGACCAAAGTGAAAATTCCCCTTTGGCAACCTCCCGCATGGCAGCGGTGCCCATGCTCTCCAGGTGGCAGCTCCCTGTATCATCCCTCTGATCATTTCTTTGCCGACATCTGGTGTGCAGCCTCTGAAGTCAACAGAAGTCTTGCCATTAATTTCCAAGGCTTTCAGATAATATTCTGTACGCATGCAAACTAACGTGAACATTAAATATCCTGTTAAGTCTGCTTGGCTTTTTCCATCAAACGTGTCATTTAAATAACCTAATTAAATGAAGTCCTTTCATTTTAGTTGATGTTTAGATGATGCATATAATTGCCCTGAGAGTGCAGCAGTCCAGCTGGCAGAGAGGTTATAAAAGATGTAAAACATTTTAATAAAAACAAGACCCTCCTCGGGTTTGGACTTCATAACTGGGACGGAAGGCCAGTACATTGCACATGATTTGAAAACAGCCACAGGCATCACGGAGCTGTTGGGGATGCTCTGACAGCAGAAATCTCTTCCTGACCTCTTCTGTCTTGAATTTTGGCTCGTTTTACCATGTAAAGCTTGGACTCGTGGGATGTTAGGGGGTTTTATCTCTCTTGGTTGGCACCTCAGTGCACGACAACCTAGGAAGGGATGAGTCCCGCTACTTCTGCACCTCATGCCTTAAGTGCTGGGTGAGCCCTGGGGTGGTCCTTGCCCAAGCATCTTGGAAAGAGCCTTTCTGGGATGCGGGGGGGTGGGCAGTTGTTTCCTGCCTCTACTGTAGAGACACGGCCTGCACCGAGAAGGACGAACAAGTGCTCTTTGCCATGTCCTGCTGCATGTCGAATGGCTCTTGGCTCCTTCTTCCCTCCATTCCCTCCAATGCATCCATCTGCAGAGCCGTGAGGAGTGGTTCCCTCTGCAAGGCAGGAGTGTCTTTGGGAAGGGGCCAGCTCCATGTGTATAATATTTCCATTAACTCAGGGAGCGAAACTCTTGGGCTCAGGGCCCAGGCTGTGCTGGAGAGGCAGCGTAGCTGGAGTAATGGTGCTTGTCTATGACCCAGATGTCGGCGAGTGGCCGGAGGATGGGGAGACCCCAGCATGGAGGTTCACACCTGCTTTGATAGCGGTGATGCTTTTGCGTGATGTGACGGCTCCTGGGACAGCATTACCTAGCCCTGAGCTTTTCCTGAGCTCCCTGTGGGGCAGGGGGATGTATGTGGGCTGTGCTAAGGATGCTCTGAGTAATGCTTGGTGCTGCCAGCTTCGCTGTGCTCGCTGCAGGGCACCTGCTGCCATCCCCTGTGCTTTGTCCTGCCTGGGCTTGGCAAGGTAGGGAGGTGACAGCAGGTCCCCGGCTTGGCCGAATTAGCTGGAGTTTCTTCTCCCGACTGTGCAGAGAATGCACATCTGGTCAGCAGGGACACACGTTTCTGGGACCCTCTTTTCTGCACTGTGAGTCTGTCCCAACCGGAGCCAGAAATCTTTTGCCCTGGAGACTTGCTGTGCTGACACATCCGCTCTGGCCACAACAGAGCAAATTCTGCGGCTTTTTTTAATCCTGTTCCAAGCCAGAAAATGCTTAGTGTTTCCCTCTTCCAAAGGGTTTGGGCCACGTCAGGTCCTCTGGGAACGGTGGCTGTCTCCTCCCCACGCACACTGAGAGCCCCGGAGAGGGATGCAAGCAGGACAGGTCCCTTCTCCAGGTAAAAGAAGTGAGATCCCACCCAGTTAACACCAATGAAGCATCCCTGCTTCTATGGAGAAGCAATATTTCCCCACCCTACATGGGACGCCCTTTTCTTCCTGCATCTCAAGATCACTAGTGCCCACCAAGGACTGCTCCTTTTGTAGACCTTGACCTTGTCAGCTCAGACATTATTTGAAGCCCCCGGCGCACAGGCTGCAAGGAAAACGATCCCAGCAGAAACCCCCTGTGCTGTCACTTCCACTTAGAGATCAGGGTGGTGACGTTGCTGTGGTGGTGAACGACAGGTTTTTGGCCACGCTGTGGGTCTGGGGGACGTGGATCTGGGAGAGGGGGATCTTTCTCTGTCCAGCAAAGCCCTCTGGAACCCTTCCAGGAAAGGATGGCCAAGGCAATATTGACGCTTTACCCCTTTGCCTCTTTGCAGCCCAAGTTGTTTTATTTATCCTCTTGCCCCCTCTTTTCTGCGGCACAAAAGGACATTCTTGTACCAGTGTATTTTTTTTTGCATACTTGCAGCGTGAGCAAAGCAGGAGGGGTGAGGGCAACGAGAGGGGATTGAAAGGTTTGGGAAAAAATCTCACACAGAGCTTAGTTTACAAGGGACAGCTGAGCGTATAAATCCTGTCTCCAAAGAGGGTTGTTAGGAGCTTTTCTGGCAGTGTTTCCCCTCTTACCCCCAGCCTCTGGCTAAGCTGCTTCAAGGGAAAACAGAAAAGGGGAGGGTGGGGGCATTTTTGAATTCTCCAAAAATCAGACCTCAAAAAATCCCCACTGACAGACACAGCAAGGCTCATTGAGCTGAGCAAATAAACCTGGACAAGTGGGTCGGGTGGCTCTGGGGAGGTGGGTGAAGTGGTGCAAATGGGGGTTGATGTCTTGTGCATCCGAGACATCGTTATTTGATAGGGCAAACGGTCCCCAAGAGGGACAAATGTCCCCCCTCACCAAATAAGCTGGTGGCTAGCCCAGTTGGTGGATCCCAAGGCATTCAGCAGGCAGTTGGGCACGGAGCACCCATAAAATTCATTGTAAATCCCTATCCCAAACAGTTCTTTCGTCGTAGACTGATTTCCCTTTGGTGGCCGAGGATGCGGGTTTTGCGTGGTATTTTGGGCGCACGGAGCAGAGGAGTGGGTGCCGAGGTAAGGTGCCGCTCCCGGCAGATTTGATTGTAACTCCACCTCCCTATTCTTCGTGTACTTTTCTTATTTTCGGTGTGGCTAAGAATCTTGATATATCAATAATTGGGATTATGGTACCAAAATTGGCGGGCTTTGCATTTATAGACATGGAATTGAAAAAGCGATTTTTGCTTTCTGCAAGTCCTATTCATAAAATTCAGTGATGCCAGCTTGCCTCCCATTATTATCAGATTATTTCTTATCCCTGGTCTATGTGAAGCAAAAGACCTGGTGTTTGCGTAGGACTTTTTCCCTGATATTGATACTATCTCTGGATCTTGGCGAGTCTGTCAGCCTTTTACGATAAAATTCATTTTCAGGCCTGTGGTCCCAGTGTCTAATTAGGGGGCAATGCTGGGCAGCAGGGAAGATGCAGTGGGGCCTGAACCCATACTAAACATCTTTGAAACTGTTATTAATATAGGGTAAAACCTGACTTTTGCTAGGTGTCACACCGTAATGTGTTTTCATCCTGTCTGAAAGCAACCGCTAACGCTGTTGAAACACAGGTTTTTTTAAATCTGCGTTTCATTTACATCTTGTGTCGGTGCACATACAGGTATGCGTGCACACTACCTCAGCCGAGACACGAGTGCTTATTAAAAACATGCTTGCTGTGAATTAACGACCCCATACACATGTATCTCTCATTAAACGCTACGGGGTGGAGGTAGGGATTGGTGCCTGAGGCGCTCTCTGAGAGATCTCTCGGCACCATATGCAATAAATATGTTTTTAATAAGCAATCATTAATGACTGGACAATAACAGCTTCATTAAGCTTAAATTAAAGGCATGCTTGGGAACCTTAATCTGAGACTATATGGTGTAATAGAACGGACTGGAATTCAGCTTTTTTTTTTCGAGATTTCTTGCAAGGGGGTATTTGGAAGCCATTGAGCGGAGAGAAAGATGCATTCCCTGAAGGCCTGATCCTGCCCTGGGATCTGCTTTGAGTTTGTCTACATGAAGCTTATTTCAGGGCTGGGGCACTCGAGCATCCTTTGGAGGAGGGATGCAGTGGGAATACAGCCACTATTTCACGGTGAGGATAGATGTGCAGGGTAAGAAAGAAAATTGGCCGGGTTTGCTGCAATATTGTCTAAGGCTTGCTTGCAATAGTGATTTGGGAGGAGGGAGAGGCTGCTTTAGCCCTGCCATCCTGCTCATGGAGTGGAACAGAGCCTTTTCCCCTCTGTTCCCCCTGCAGCATCCGAAGGAGGGAGGCTCCTTTTCTCCCCGCTTCTAGAAATTGCAGTGTGTTGCAATGCAATGTTAGGTCCCGACCTTGCAGTCGTGTCTCCATGGGTGGGCATTGCACACAGCCGGCCTTTTCCATGCTGCTTTAATTCCTTGTGGGGGCTGTGGCTCCTTGAATAGTCAGATAAAGGCCATAGAACTTAAGCTTTGTTGCTGCTGCTTAACCCCTGCCTACCAAAATCGTGGGGATGGCTTGTGTCCCCAGGGCTGTGTGTGTCTTTGCAGAATCGAGTCTGGGCTCGGGTACCTCTCGGCTTGTCCTTGCATTTAGTAAGGGGTGAGTATGGAAAGCAAGCCAGGGACCATGCATCGCTTTGGGAGCAAAGGATGCCAAAAAGGAATCTCACTCTTTATTAGATGATGATAAAACCATGGTAAAATAACAATAACACCTGGGCACAAATATCCGAAGTACATTAAGCACAGGAGTTTGGCAGGAATAATCTCAGGACAACCTACAGCAAAATCCCCAGCCGTTGGAAAGCTATCACCGTAGCCTATCCCACCGGTGTTTTACCACCCCTGCATCCTCCTGGCTGCCCGATGACTGCTGAGCTCTGCAGTTTGCTTTCTTAGGTGGCTTAGTTTCCATTTTTGCGCTGTCTTCCTGGCACAGCTTATTCTTGCAAGCTGGCTTTCAAGCCTGTAACGATCAGCTCCAGTCCTTCCCAGGAATATCCAACCTGCAAATGCAGCGGGTTGCACCTCCCTGGCTGTGCAATGTTTCAATAAGGTTCTGTTTGAGTTGATGGAGCTGACTCTGGAGATGGTGTAACGCAGGGGAGCTCAGACCCCTCCTGTATTTGGATTATACCTGCTGTCCCTGCACCGAAGGGTAGTCGGTAAAAGGCACGACAGGATTGCTGGTCAGCCTGCTTCCAAAGACCTCAGACTGACCTGGAAAAATGACTCGGCATTGGTATGAATCAGACCTTCCTCCAAGTCCAAAGTATGGGACTTGCATCAACTTTGTTCCCTTAAATCCACTTAACGTGTCCCTCTGACCTGGACCCCTTGAACTCCCTCTGCTCCTCTCCCACTGCCTTGTAATCCTCCAAGCCCCAGCTGTGTCCCCGTCAGCCCTCGTTGCCCTCTTCCAGCCTCCCTTACCATCTGGGCTGACCTGCCTGGGTTGTCTTGCTTCATTCCCTCTCCAGCTATTTTTTTTTTTTTTTAATTTACTGTTGAGAATTCACATCATTCTCAGTTCTCTTTGCTTCCACTCTAAGCAGATGACTGTGTTTCTAGTGTGTTAAATACAGTTTCTACTGAAGAATATAATTCTTAAGATGTGTTGAGCGAAGTCAGTCCAACGTGTTGCACGCAAGCGTGTATGAGCACAGGTCTGACTCTGATTTCTCTGCTAGCTCAGAGGACGCTTTGAAATCAGTGAAATGATGGTGTGAGATGAGAATTGGGCTGTGAAGTGGCTCTGTCTGTGCCTTCTGACGTTTCTGTCTTATAACTGGACAAAATGAACCAGATTCCTCCCTGAATTCATCGGCTCCTTGCCAGGGATGAACAGGATCCAGCAATAAGGATTTTGCTGTGGAGTTGGCTCCCTGAATATTCCACTTTATGGTGAAACGGGTTGTGTACGCTTTAGCACCAAGTGTTGCTCTGAGTTTGCTGGAAAATGTGAGATGTTTCTGCAGAATATTTCAGTGTTCAATGGAAAAAAAAAAAATCAGCT
>NW_009606545.1:3980-19502 GCF_000690535.1 Cariama cristata | reverse complement strand
GGGGGGGGGCGGGTGGGGCAGGGAGCAGTGCCTGAAAACAAGCAAGCAAACATGATTTTTGGCTGAAGCTATTTGTATTGCTCTCTTGGGCTGGACTTTGAGGATATTTGTAGTGTTATAGTGAGATGGGGTTTATTTGCATGAGTTTCTGTGCTTGAAACTGGGTTACGTGTTGGTGCTGTGGTCTAAGATGTGTTGGGTTGGTGTGTTTACCACTTCAGTGCCAGCTAAAATGCTGTTGTTTTTAGATCCTGCTGTAATGCCGCTTACCTCTTGTGGACTTTTAGACTTCTGCATCCAAAGCAGGCAAAAGGCATTTTGCTTCAAAGCCTATTCAGCAAGAAAAACAAACTTCCCGCCTCTGCATATTACAGGCTGGTTACTCCAGACGTGATAGACATTTGGCTCCGGCGGAAAAACCCGAGTATGGAATTGGCATCCCTAAACAGCGAACGTAACAGTTTTGCTAAGTAGACATGGCATTAGGCTCTGATCCCACTCCTGCTCTTCTGAGCCATCTCGAAAGGCAAGGAGATGACAAAATATTTAGTTTGTTAAAAACATCCTGATGGGTGGGGGTTTCCCCTCCCTCTTCTGGTTGTATTCCTGATCAATGAGAATTGAATGAGGCTCTAAAGTATCAGCTGGAGGCTTCCAAGAGATCAAAGTCCTCTCTGCAGGGTGCTGTGCAAATACAATAAACTCCTGCTCCCGGCACCAAAGAGGGAAGAAGGTAAGAGAAAGGAGGTTTTACAGCCACTTTCTCATTCCACCTCGAGCTTGGAAATCCCATTTTGGTGTTAGGAGGTAATTAGGTGCGTGCAAAGAGTTGCTGCTACCTTGCTGACCTCTGGTCCAAAGGATGCCAGGGCAGGGACTGGCTTGTATGTCAGCAGCTCTGGGCAGAGATGCTGTGTGACCAAGTCCTGGAGTGTGAAAACACTCCCGGAGTCTGTCTCTGAGTATCTCGGCAAGCCCAGACTCCAAAACAACGTAAAGCGAGGATAACTGGTTTGTGAGTGTGTCTTTTTGTGCACCCGTGTGCATGCTTGTGTCTTTAGGGACGTGCCTAAAGTAGGAAAAGCCGCTCCAGCTTTCTGCATTTTGCTTAGGCTCTGCTAGCGCAGCTGTAAGCAGGACTTAAAGCCCAGCCCAGAAAGAGCAGGTTGCGTTCAAGGGTTTACTGGTAGAGTGGGGTTAACTGGAGTAAGGCTGAGCTTTGTAAGTTACTGTTAAGTCCTTTTCCTTCGCACAATCACTTTCTCACGACAGCTTGCAAAAGTGTTTTGCTTAGCATTAATCACTCCATTTCCTCCAGATCAAGAAGTGTTGTGCAAGCCATTGGGTCAACACGCAGGGCATGGGATATCGGGATTGGGGCCTGTTTAAATACGAAGTTAGCAAGCTTTTCCCATGTAAACATGCCGAAGAGCTTTGTAAGACGTAAGGACGTCTGTCGAGCAGAGGATGGAGATCGTGGCGCTCAAAACAGTACAGAAAAGGAGGCAATTTGGGGCCGGGCTGTAATTACCAACCTGTCTGTTCCCTCCTAGGAAACATCTCCCCAGTACAGAGCTGGATTTTAAAGCTCTCATCAGAAGGGGGAACCTCCTAAAGCAAAACAACGTTGTGAATCCTGGTGGGACTCAAACCTTTGGCTCCAGCATGTCTAGGGACTGAAAAGCTGATGATTAGATAACTGTAAACCATCCTTATTTTACAACTCATGCTGGCTTTGATCAGAATGGGAATGAAGCACACCAGGCTCCTGGGGCGGAGGGGAGAAGTGGCTTTGTGGGTAAATGAAGTCTCAGATTATTGCAGCTAAAGTATCCGACCTTGCTGCAGGGCTTGCTTCTGGTTTTGGGCAAGTCTATGACCGCTTCGCTGCCTCAGTTTCCCCAGTACTGGTGCTTTGCTGCAGTGTACCAGTGCGAAGAGTAATTTGAAGAGCATCTCATTTGCACTTTGGAGTTAGCAGGGACTTGGGAGCCTCTGGCAATCCCGCAGTTTCATTTAGATTTGGTGTCTGCAAGAGGTTTAGAGAGCCCATAACCTGCTGTCTCTTGGCTGATACGGTCCAGGGCTGCAGTAGTTTACGTTGGACGTTGCCGTACCTCCTCAGGTGGAGGGCTGGGGCGGGTTAATGCCCCGAAGGAGGTGGGGTGGTCCTTTTGGAACCCAGAGCCTTTGGAGAGGAAACCCAAGCGCTTGTCAGGAGGCCAGGTGAGCTGAGCCTAGCCGTGGGCTCCAGGACTTCCTGAACGCTGATCCTGGCTCTAGTACTGACTCACTCTGTGGTCTTGGACCTGGACCTCCGTGTGACTCAGTTTCCCTATCGGCAAACGCTTTCCCACCTCTCAGGGATGCCGGGTGGGTTAAGGAGCTGATGGGTTCCTCACCGGTGAAGTACAATGGTCCTGTACCAGCCCTCCTTCCTTAGCATGACTGCCCCTCTGCTCGTGCCAAGATGTTAGGCATTGCCACCCTGCTCTTCCCCTCATTTCTTTTGTACTATTTTTAGTTTGAGGCTGGGCATTCAGTGAGAAGCAAAGACCTGAGCGGGTCAGGTATTTCTATCCTGTCTGTACTGGGCATAAATTGCAGGGTTTGCTGCGTCTGTGTGTGAGCGCCCGGTTTGTTTGCTGGGGGCTGGTCCCAGCTGCTTGCAGCCAGATCTGAAACACCCCTGACACCCCGTTGGGCACTGAAACATCAACACATCGGACAACCTCTGCCCCCCGGCACGGACAGGCTTAAAAATAAATTGCGGCCGCCTTGCCCAAAGGAATTGGGACAGACAGAGTATAACCCATCGTAAAAACGTGGGAAATTGAGGCTTAGGAATGGGAGAGGGAAAGGGAGAAGAAAGGTGTTTGTGTGTTTGCTGCCTTCTGAACGCCCAAACCAGTGACCAGAATTTTCTGTGGCTTGACTCTAAGTAAAAAAAAATTTCCCCGGATTAAGACTGTTCTGCCCGTGATGCCCTTGAAAGAGCATTGACTGAAAGCGTTAGTCTGGTGCCACAGATGTTTCTACTGTGGCAGACAGCCCAGCAATGGGGAAGATGGGACAAGCAGCAGGAAGGAGGGCAAAAAGAATGGAAGAGAAAAATGGGGTTTCACCAAGTCTGAAGCTTGTCAGGGTGGGAGAGAAATCCCTGAGCACTACACATGCAGCCCCATCCAAACCTCTTTGATCTCTCCTGGTGCTGATGTCCTTATCACCAGGAAAGATATTTTTGTTTCCTGCCTTGCCAAGTACTCAGAAAGTCCGTCTTGGTCTGAAGTGGTCTCCAGCTTGGGCTGCTGTGTTTTGCCTGGTTGCTAAGCTTGTCTCATGCGTGGTTAATGCCTGATGAGATCATGGTGCCATTTAGCATTTCATGGATAATTCGGGATTATTCATTAACAAAATCAAGAACAAGCAGGTGTATTCATCGGCTGCCTTCATGGAAAGAAGAAAAACAACCACCTTGGGAAATGACCTGAATTATTCAGGGGAGACCCAAAGTGCTGGTTGAGCTGAGGGAGCTTCAGGGAGTGGGGGAGATGGACATTTGTTTTCAGAACAGCTGAATCAAAAGCTTTTTATGCCATTAACGGTGCAAATGTAGGGGGTTTAATCAGTCTTAGTGAAGATAACCTCTTGTCCCGTAACAACAAAGTGCTAGGAAGAAGGATTTAGAGAAAAGCTGTGTGTTTATACTATGTGGTGGGCTAGTTGATGCAAAAGCAAGGGAGTTGGAGAGCAGCACCGGATCCGTTTGTGTCCGCAGCATCTCTATTCACATGGTGGCCTCGTCCTTCCTCCTTTGCATCGAACCGTGCTGGTTTCTGTCTGATCTGCAGGCAGAAGATGTGGAATCAACCCAAGAAAGCTTTAAAGAGCTGCCTGTTTTGGGGGTAGACGTTGGTTGTCAGCCTGCGTGGTCGTGGTGGTCCCTCTTGTTACTGCCTGCAAAAAGTACAACTGCAAAAATGTTGTTCTGGGGCAGTTTGCGTCCCTTTGGAGACAAACTGTCCTCGTTATGTGCTCTGGTGGTCTTGTAAACACGGCCATGCTCAAGTGTTGCTTTCAGATCCTTCTCCAGGCAGTTGAAAACCATAGTCCTGTGTGCCTCTGGTCTTACGTAGATGCCTAAATGCAAAATTAAGATCTACGTGCTGCCTGCCTGGAAATAATGCTTATTTGTGATGTGTCCGGGGAACAAAGAAGGAAAACGTTCACTTTTGTTGGAAAAGAAATAAGGTATTAGTGACTGAAACTTGTTCATTCTCTGCTCAAAATGGAATTTCTCAATTTTCAGGTTTTGGTCTTTTTATTTTCCAATAAAAAGTCAAACACTTTCAAGGAAATCAGATGCTTTCTGTGAGCTTTTTCCCTTTAAATGAAAGCCTAATCTTCCCTTGGAAAAATGATTAAACAGATATTTTTCAAGCTGTCCTAGCAGGGATTTTTGTAGTTCAGCTTGAAGGGAGGAAGCTATTCAGAAGAAACATGGAGCAAAGCGGAGCCTGGGGACTCCAGGACAGTGGAGCATTATCAGAGACTGTGATTACAGCTCTTGTATTTAATATCTTCACTGGATGTTAAATTGTCCCAATGGTTTGGGTTTTTTTCTGGATGTTTGGACTGGTGCATGTCAATCCCAAGGGCAAATCCTGGCTTTGCCACGTACCTCCCCGTATAACTTTGGGCTGACTTGAAGAGGGTGGGCTATTCCTGGGCCATGAATGTTAGCAGAGTCTTCCCAAAACTGCTTTTCAGTTGGATGGGTGTACAGGGAATGGGAGTGGACCAGAAAGGTCCATTTTATACACCGGAGCGTGGGTCTGCAGCTCTCCTGTGCAAGGGAGCATGGGCTGATCTCATTCTCTGCAGCTGCCTGTAGTTATTTGGAGATGACAAGCATGCAAACTTGTGGTTTATTAAGTCTGGAAGCTGGAGATGCTTAGATATTTTTTTTTTATGCTGTTAGGTGGACCCCTCTTGTGTTGTTTTCACCATTATTTTTTCCTTCATCACAAGCAGAGACTTGGGAGTGAAAATGTTTTTTAGATGTTTTGGTGTTTTTTTTTCTTTTAGTGGCAGAGACTGAAGTATGGCACTTGACAGCTCGCGTGTAAGGACTTAGCGTTTTTTGTTCTAATTTAGGCTATCGGAAGGTTTTATTTAAATCAGTATCTGGAAAATCGTCTGAGAAAGCCTCCCTAAAGTAGAAGGGCTTTTGGGGGCTATGTGTACAGGAAAGGAGGAAAAAAAACAAAGTATATTAAGATTCTGCTAATGGCTGGACCGTCTTGCTTTGCAAGAGAGATGCCAGCACTACCAGCATTTTTTTCCTGAACAATCCCATTCACCGTGCCCCGCTTTGATGTCTAAATAAATGTAAAAGCATATCTGCTGAAATATGTTACTCGAATTGCTTTGTTCCACGGGGCTGGCTTGTGGTTCCCCTAGTCGTACCGGTGAAATTTGTATAGCAAGGGAAGGGGGGGGGGTGTCTGTGCCTGTATTTTATCTGTGCGCCTCTATTTTACATCCGATTTGCAGAGGGACGGATGCTGAAACAAATGCAAAGTAACTGGAAGGTTGTTCCAATACCTCTTCTTCTTCACAAAGTATGTTTCTGTGAACCCGATGTATATGTGCTCTCATTAGAGTAAGGTTAACCTTTTTTTTTTGACAAATAGTAAATTCACTAAAAAATGTGGTGGAGAAATGACTCACAAATACCAGTCTAATTTGGCAAGTAGGTTTTGGCCAGAAAGGGGTCTCTTTTTAATGTAGAAATGTTTTGCTTTGACATTTTTCAAAATAAACCCTTTTGACCCTTCTTTCTGTATAGGGGATTTTAAAAAAAAAAAATTGACCAAGCTAAGAGAATAAAATGTTGTACGAAACTAAAAGAATAAACTACCAAATTAAAAGAATGAATCCAAGTGAAACAGAATACTGTTTTAAATCAGAGAAAATACTAGGTTGACCCAAAGCAGTGGTGTTTTATATTTGGCTTTTTTTCTGAAAACTCTCCAAAGAGTCAGTTACTTTTGACCCAAACTGCAAGTTTCTCCTGCTTTGTTTTTTTTTTTTTCCTTCCCCTGTTTCAACCACTGAGGCCACAAACCTATTACATTCAGCAAAAAAAGCTCCCCTCAAATTGTAGGCCTAAGCTCTGCATTTGCTGTATTTTATTTCTCCAGGGGAAGCCAGCTTGCTCACACCTACATGTTTTAGCCTCTTTTCTGGTCAGGCAAACCCACTTTGAGGGCAGTAATGGTTAAAAAATAAATAAATTTAAAAAAAAAAATACCTCCTGGTTACAGGCACTACCTTTAAGTTAGTGGAGTACTGGATATTTCCCAAATATTTTGGGCGGAAAAGTCTGAGATCGGTGACTGCAATGAGTAGCCCCTTGCTTTATTTACCTCCCAGGCTTGCTGCTTGTTCTGGGGTTGTTTTGGAGGCTGCTGTGGTATTTCAGCCCCGAACCCCCCGCCCCGGGGTGTAATTTTGGACGGGTTTCCTCTAGGCAGCAGCCCACCACCGAATTAGCACCCAGGCCCACCCAGCCCCACGCCTGCTTTAAATCATCTGTCAACCCACGTAAGTGGGGGTGATGTCAGCCCTGCGGTGCCTGCCCATCCACCTTTTCAGCGCGGGGTCCACCCAAATTTCCCCTCTCGACCTCCACCCCTGCCAATTCCCACACCCCGGGGTTTGGATGCGAAGGACGAGCGATCGCCTCGCCTGCATCCAAATCACGCGTAGCGAGGATGACCAAACCTCCGTCCCCAGCCCATCTGCTCTTCCCACACTTGCAAACTTGACATGAGAACAGCTTAAAATCTGCCTTAGAAACTTGAGCTAATACCGTCATCTCCTAAACATCGAGCTCTTGTACAAGTGAATCCAAGACCAAACCCCCTCGTGGCATCTGCAGCTTTTTAGGCTGAGGTTAAAGCTCTTCTTTTCCCCTCCCAAGTGCCCGGTGACTGTGAGGACCCATCTGAAAAGCTTGGCTTGACTTAATTTTTAGAAAGTCTTAAATTCTGCCTTCTGCGGGGTTTCCCAGGTCAGGTATACAAAGCCTGACCTGTGTGAATAATGGTTTCTGTGGTTTACGGGCAGTTCCTAAAAGCTTAATGATTAAGAAAGTGCTTGTGGCTCAGTCCAAATAATTCTGTTGATTTTTCTCAGCTAGTAAAAAAAAAAATTCTGAAGGGTTTCTTATCGAATCAAGACTTGCTTTGGTCTATAGGGAATTTTTTTTTCCCTATTTCCATTCTCAGTCTTTCAACTAAATTTAAAAGGAGAAAATTTAGAAGTGGCAATCTACTTTGAATCAGAAAATCATAGGCATGAGAGAAACCAAACCTGTGCCTAGGTCGTCTGAAAAAGTCCAAGGGGGAACTATTTTTACTCTCTCAAAATCGTTTCCTTTTGGGAACAATTCGCAAAACCAGCGTGAACTCGCGGTGCGTTGTCCTATTTGTGGATCTCTGAAAATGTTTCAGGAAAAAACGGCATACAGGTATACCTGAGATGACAAGTCCAGCCTTCCCCCTGCCTTTATTTCTCCTTTTCAGTCTCCAAATATAGGCGACTTGCCTGCAGGATAGCCGGTGGGTGCAGCAAACCCTCAGTGTCCTGGTGGAGGGTGGCTGTGAGTAGCCTAACACCTATTTTTTGGGCCCATTTTTCTGGCCTTTCCTGTTTTTCTGGCTAACCTGGCAGAAGAAGAGCATTCTGCTGTGGCTGGGAGCTGCTGTGAGGATGAAAACAAGGGAAACTTTTACTGGTGACTCGAGGCATCCAAAAAAAAAAAAAAAAATCATTTGTGTAGTGACTCGGTGCCGGAGATATGTTTAGTAACAGGCTTCTCAATAGTGCCATTCATCTGGGGAGCCCAAAGCCCTTTGCAGGGGAAAACTCTGCGTTTCCTGACCTGGAAGAAGGTAAATTGGGCCAGATCTCACGAGGTGTCCAGGGAGGGAGTGCATGAGTCCCTGGGCTACAGAAGGAAAGCAATGCAAGCTTAAATTTGGACGGACTCTGAACCTGAGAAGGTATTACACCTCTCCAGACCTGCCTTTGGGGATTAAGCCCTTCAAGGCGGTAGAATAGGAAAGCCAGGACTTGAATGTGGGCTCCGTAGGACAATAGAGACCCAAAAATACTTAATTATTATTAAAGTGGGGTTTTTTTTGCACGAAGTGGAAAAGCTCAAACAGCCAGCTGGAGAGAGATCCTGCCCAGAGCAGCCTCCAGGTCAGGTTATCTGCCTCAAATGTGCAAGGCAAAATCATCTGAATATTTAGGTCCTTGGCCAGAGTCAGGCAGGGGGGAGAGCTGGACCCAGCTATTTCCCACCCAACCTCCTGACTTGAGCAACTGCTTCATTTTAGCTGATTTTTGACTGTTACGAATTAGCATCTCCCTGCAGATTACTTAAAATAAGCATCCCAGCCAGCCCCACGTTAACCCTCGCTCGGAAGCACGTTGCATCATCAAAGCAGGGATCCTGACCTTATCCTAGGATGTGCCGTCATCAATTTGTAATTATCTGTCTCTTTACCAGGTTAGAAAAGAGGGAGATGACTTGGTAAAGCAACAGGTGCCTTTGGTGCCAATGAAATGCTCAGTGCTGGATGAGAGCAGTGAAATGTCTTTGGTGAACTGTGGGATCTTCTACATCTGCTTGCTTCAGCAACAAAACTAAAGCTGCACCTGGCAGGAATGAAGGAATTAAGTCTGAGTACATGCTAATCTGGAGATGGAAACGATTTGCTGTTCAAGCAGAAGGAGGGAGAAGACAAGATGAGAGGGATTTGGGGGGTGGGGTGGGATATTATTTTCAAAAAAGTTTTCTGTTAGAAGTGTCCAAATGGGATATTTCTCCTCTTGCAAGGTTCTGGCATGTTCTTTTCAAAGGAAGCCTGAAACCTTTTAAAGAGAAATATCAAAGGAAATGGTGTGGGTTTTTTTTTTCTTCTTTCACTGACATGTTTCACAAAACCAAAATATGTTTCCTGACAAACAACGAAGTGACCCAGATCCTCAATCTGAATGCAAATGGGCGTTTAGGAGAGCTTACCAACATATCAAAGAGCTCTAGGCCAGGCCTTTCTTCTCCACTTTCACTGCAGCTGTGTTGCCATTCCTGTCAAAAAAAAAAAAAGGCAAAAATCGGGTAGGGAAAAATGCTTCCTTGTGCATGTTTTTGGTGCTAATGCTTTGGAAGAGTTGTTCTACATCCCTTGTCCTGAGTGTATTTGCTAGCTGAAACGGCAGGGCTCACGACGGTAAAGATTTGGGCTGTGACTTGGGTGTTTTTTTCTTTTAGGAGCCTTTGAAAAATTCCCTTTGAGGGTGTTGTAGGAGATGGAGGTCCCAGGATGGTAACTGTGATCAGCAGTGAAACCTGAGAAATGTTGAAGTTGGGAAGAAATAGGATTTTGTGGATCGGATGTGGATTTTTGCAATGAGCTCTACCCCAGTGTCTCCTGGAGCGAGCCCTTTCTCTCCCCCAGGCTTGAGGCTTTTTCCCCCAGGATGTCCACAGCAATCTTCCATCTAATAAGCACTTACGTCCATGCAAGCATCGCTGGTCCCCATGCGGGAAGCGCTGCGGAAGTGGGAAAGCGCATTTGCTTCGTGCCAAACCCTGGCAGGTTTGCATTGTACCGCTGGCAACCTTTCCCCCATCCCAGAAAAAGAGAACAAGACCAGAGCGGGCTGGGGAGGGACAAGCAGAGTGACACCAATATGTCCCAGTGCTACCAAATTGCTGGGGAGGTGACTGCAGCCCAGCTGGGGGGATGTTTGTAGGAACATTTTGTACGAGGGGAAGATGGAGGAGACCCATCCGGGCTGCCACGTGCTGTCCTCGTGTTTTGCTGCAGATTGGAAACACGTGCAGGGCAGGCAAGAAAGCAACAGGCAGCAATATGAACATTTGTTCATCTTTTATGCAAATTCCCAGACTATTTTTTTTTCTTCTTAGCCCTTGGTCATCCCCCCTCCCCATTTGTCTGAGGGATGCTGTGACTTGTAAATAACTGGAGCAGAAGCTTAAAGCACAGAATGTGGCTTTATTTTCAGAGTCACTCCAAATGCACCTGAAGTTGTAACTGGGAGGGTCTATAGGCAATGCCAAGTGCAACAAAAATATAAAGGCTGGCGTTTAGAACCGAGGGTTCCTTCAGGGAGTGCTGCAAGCATCTCCCTTGTATTTTACCTCCCCGTCTGTAAATGAGGAAGACGGAGGTCTATGTTTGTGCCCCTTGGGATAGGAACGATCCCTTAAGGTGTACACTCCTAGCAGCCTGCAAACCCCCTCTCAGCATGCCTGTAGAGAAACCATCGGCATTAAAACATCCTTGTTACTTTACCAGGGGTTTTCTTCTGCAATGCCTTAAACTTGGCCATGTTAGTCCCGTTCCAGCTAAGCTGAGCTCCACGGTGAGATCTTTGCTGTATGCCACTTGTATGGTCAGCTGCGTCAGGCAGCCCAGGCAGGGATTAGGCAGAGGTTGTCCTGCAAGTCAGGGAGACTGACAGTTCAGAGTACGCTTTTTTTTCTACCTGCCTCTTATTTTTTTTTTTTTCCTCTTCAAGCATGAGGTTAGAAAGACCAGAGAATGGGTCTCCTTTTTGGAGGGGGAAAGAAAAAAAGTCAGTCAGGAATTTCTGTGAAGTCTTATTTGCTATAATTTACCTAACCTTGTGCCTGATGTTTTTACCAAGTGTTTAAAGGGGAACTGGCCTTACTGTGCACTTTTTCCAGGAGTATGGAATCTCCTTTGTGGTGAGGGGGGGTGCGTATATACATACATATGCACCTGTGTGGATATATATGTAGTTTTTATCACGTCAAGTGCAGTGCAGGATATCAAATCTCGTGTCATTTGGTTCCCCTCCTAATATTGTATTTCTGGAATCCCGATTGCTTGAGCTATTCCAGAAATGTGGTTGATGTCTGTGCTCTGGATGGATGGAAAACTTCTCCCGTCAATGGCCTTTCCATCTCCTCGGTAGCAGCTGTAACATTACGGTAGCTGTTAGCAGCTCATATCAAAGAGGGGGACCCTGTAGCATTGGGACCATCTAAGCAAAGACCCGATCCCTGTTACTTGCAAGCATCCATGTGAAATAATTCTTGCAAGACAGGAGATGGTCGATGGTGTTCCCTAAATCCACACCAGTCCATGCCCAAAGCCTTGGAGTGATATGTGAGAATTATTCTTGGGACGTGGTTCCAAATTGCTTAAGAAACTAAGCCGTAAATCCCGTTAGGATTAAAGGTTCTTTGGCACTTGGGGAAAAATGTTGTTCTTTGGGAGCCAAACCCCATCTGCTCTGTGCTGCCAAGGGTGTTGCAGAGCTCAGTCTGCCCCTTCCATTTGTCTGTATCTAAAGCTGTATCTTCCCAGCAATGAGATCCATTACGTGGGAATTAACCTCCCAAGAGAAGTTCTGGTGCCAGAAAACAAGGTCGTTTTTGGCTTTTCTGTGTTCGTTTTTTCTGCAAAGATCTGAAAAATTTGAAGGCGAGGGGGGGAAAAAGTGTTAAACTTTGCCATGGGAAGACGACAGAATTTCCTGAGTGAGCTGGAGATGTTGGATGGATCTAGACCTGCGGTTAGTCTTTCCCAGTTTTCCAAGGTGTTCAGGACCAGGATAGTCAAGTCACTGTTTCGGTGCTAAATCAGATTACTGTAGCTGCCTCGAGGCCGGTACTCAGGCTTTGGTTTGGGACAGTGGGTGCAGCTCACGCTCTTTGGGAAGATCCCCTGGCCATCATCCCCCCTGATGTCACCTCAGTGGAAGGACCAGGAGATGTACCTACCCCCAAAACCTACCCGGGATACACTGAGACGTGACAGCAGCCTGGGAAGACTCTTTTCCCAGCCCCGCCAAGCTCTGATGGTAACAAGGAGGCCGCTTTTATCTCTGCGGGTATTAGCGCTGTTATAAACTTCATAACACTGGAGTTCCCATAAAAATTCAAGAGGTGGGACTCCCATGAAACAGAGGCTTCCCAGTGTCGGTGCCGCATATGGAAATAGTGCAGAGGCTGCGTTTTTTTTTGTAGCCGCCACAACTGCAATTTGAGGAGAGAAAGAGAGGTATTCCAACTATTTTGTCTTTAAAAGGAAATACTGAATAACCTATGGATAAGACATTAACCCGGGCTTAGACCACTCGTGGTCGTTAAAGAGCCCTCGGCACTATTTGCGAGAGGGGAGGAGAGGCGTGTTAGTCTTGGACTCCTGCCTAAATTCCACTTTAAGGAAATGCATCCCAACTACCTAAAGTTCCACCTGCATTTTATCTCGGTACTAGGTCTGTATTCCCAACCATCGATCGATAGGTCTGAATAGTACCTCTGCCCTTCATCGGTGCTACCAGTGAGAAAATAACATCTATTGCTTCAGCCATGTGGCTAATTCAGCTGGGAGTCTGGCATTCATCCCCTTCGGGAGAAGCAAAACCCTTGCTTTTGGGGTAGAGTTTAATGGTTTGGATCTCAAGCCTTTATCTTTAAAGGGAAAAGGCTTGTTCAGAGGTGGAACAGGTCTCGTGGTGGAAACCCAGCATGCTTAATTATCAAAAATACAGAGGGGGGAGGAAAGGACTAGCAGGGCTGGGGCGAGGGGTTCCAGCATCCCCACTCCAGTTGCATCCCGGGCTGGTTTCTCAGGTAGAAGATGCTCTGCCCCTGGATCAGGCCTTGCCCTCATCTTGACTAGTTAGAGACTGGCCTCGTGGCCAGCGTTTCAATACAGTGTTTAATTCCCCTTCCAGATAGGTTGTTATCAATAACAGCCGCAACGCCAGCTCATCGTTTTGATGGGATAAATATCTGTCCGGTCCTGCAAGGCAAAGCCTCTGCTGCATTCCAGCCCAAAGGTGGCCATGCTGTGTCCATAGAGGAAAAAGTGATCCCTGTAAAACAAGTTAAAAACAATCCTTCTGGATGAAAGGTGGGTGATATTTGAAGACAGTTATTTTATCTTTCTTTGGCTTTAAAGGTAACACGCTACCAGCATGTGAAAGGGCATCATTTTTCTTCTCTGGGAGGTTTTATGATCTTAATCCTGCTCCACCCTACACATTAGAGTTTGTGAGGCTTTTCAGCGAAACTGTTATTGCTTTAAAAAGCAGATCAAATCACACTTTTCCCACCCTTTTTTTTTTTTCCACTTCATCTTCTCTGCACCCCAGCACTGGCACATTTTAATGGCAGAAATCAGCTTACCTTCGCAGCCGCCTCCGAAAATATGACTTAGGCTCTTGAGCGTGCGGGGAACTGTGAATTTGAGAGGCGCTTTGTATTTGGATTTAAATATTTTTCACACTTTGGCGAAGCATACTTGTCTTTATGAGTAATGACGTGCCATCCTCCGCTATCCCTGGTTTGCATTTCAAAGTCTTCCCCTGAAGGAAGATTCCCGGACATCTCCGCAGCGAGTGGTAACGCTGCCATCCCGGTTTTGCAAATGACAATTTGGATGTGAGATGAGGTTATTTAATGTTGGGTGGTGCAGCAACGGAGCAGCCAGGGGTCTGGCTATGCCCCTGGCATGGGGGGTGGTGGGTTTTAACAGGGCCCATCCTTTGTTTGATGGGGCAAATGTCAGAAAAGGAACTTTATTGAAAAAGATGGTGGTGTGACTGGAAGCAAGGGATGATTTCTTGGCTCTACTGAGACCTGTGGCAAAGCCTACGCTGCTTTTGAGGAAGGCAGAATTTCATTTTAAGCCTTTTTACAGCATCCTGGGCAAAAGACTTAGCTGAAGGAATGGCTCCCCAGGAGTCTCCAGCCTTGACTCATGCTCAGCTGTAGTAAGGTAGCAAAGAGGGGTTTGTTCTTGTTGTTCCATCGTGATGGCAGCCCCTGAATCGATGTCCCTGGCCAGTCCATCCTCCTTCTCCTTTGCGGTAGGAAAGTGTTTCCCATCCTCTTGATACCCCTGCAGAAGGATAACTCCTGGGTACAAACTCATGAACTATTTTGCAGCTGGGACATCACCAGGTAGTGGGTGCTGCCTGCCCAGGCTTTCCCAAAACGCACTATCACTGAATTACACCAAAGTACTGTATGGCTGGACAGAAAAAAAAATGGACCTAGCCCTGGTTGGGTAGACTCGGGGAAGGATGCTGTAAACGTTTGGAGGGAAGCCAGTTGTATCCATGACACGCACAAGTGGCCCGCTTCACCCAGCTATTTGCCTTGTTTTGGAGCCCTCCTGTTATTTGTAATAAGTTGTTCATGTTTTAATCGGGCACATGCCGCAGGATTCCTGCCCGTTGAGGGGACCAATGAAGCAATTGACTCCAGATGGGAAAGGTCTGAGTAAGGAATACTCCAATAGCCACGGTTCCCAGCAAACCTTGTAGGGAAGCGGAGACTGGTGCCGAGGTGAAGTGGGGGGGAATTGGTCTTTTCCTTGTGTCCTTTTGCAGCCAAATCATCACAAGGAGTTCATGAGACCCGGTGTTTTAATTGCTTGCAGGTCAGGCAGGTTCTTAGAGTATGGGGTTGGAGAGGTGAAAAAATGCTGATAATGCAGATGATAGTACCAGTGTCAGGATTCATTTGGCACGAGGCTAAGGAGGGATAACCGGTGAGAGTGCAGATGCTGCTCCCAGGAGGGGTTGCGCAGGCAGATGGAGCTGGTGGCGATGGCTGCAGGAGCCCACGGGAGATCTCTGTCCACATCCCTGTGCTCCCGTGTTCTTGCAGGACAACCTCAGCCCGGCCGACCATGCTGTCCTTCCGAGGGGACTGTGGGCTGCAAAGGGCGATGATGTACAGAGCAGCGGGGACTCAGAGCAGGATTTAAAGATGGTGTGAGATACCATACAGCATAGATACTGTGCTTCCAATTCCTAGTGTGTTTGCCTGCTTATTTTTCATGTGCACACGAGCCCTGAGACGCAGGAGTTTTTCAAAGACCAAGGTAGCGCAGATGGGGCACCGATGGACGGTGTCTCTGCAATAGCCCAGCTGAGCAGGGTCGGTCTGGTCCAGGATAGACTGAAAGCGTGCTTACTTCTTAAACTGGAGTTTGCAAATGACCCTGGGCTCCTGGAAAACAGAGGAATAAGCCGGTTTGTGTGTGCAAGAGAGAAAACATCTTTCGGCAAAGCGTATGTTTTGATGAGTCTGTACGTCCTGAGCATCCTCCCTTGGGATGAGAGAGCAGGTACGTCTGGGGATGGATGCCCGTGAGAGGATGGTTATTTATGTTCACATAGGAGCTGGAGGCGGCACATTTAGGAGCAGGTTGGGGAGTGAGTGTGTCTGGGACAAGCTGACGTTGCTTTAAGACTAGAATACGTTTACATTTTCCACCTTCCAGGCAATCACTGAGGAAAGAGATTGTCTCATTTTTTCATGTACATATATCTCGTCTCAGAGTTGTCAAGGCAACACTGTATATGTTTGCAGGCTGGAAGGATCTGGGGATGGAAAATGAAGCCAGGGAGTGGACTGAGGAGAGAAGTCCA
>NW_009606545.1:3566-3968 GCF_000690535.1 Cariama cristata | reverse complement strand
TTTCCTCTGGTCTTTTGCGGCCGATTGGTTAGCACTAATTTAAGCTGATCTCCTGGGATTAGTCATCAAATCTGAGATTTCCATTTTTATTATTTTAAATCAACCGCCATTGCTCTTGGGAGGCCGTTTTTCATGTTAGAAATTAACCTCGCAGCGATTTAGCCGGTGGGGGCTGTCGGATGGGAGCCAGCAGGCAGGGTAATACCATAGAAACACAAACAAGGTACAACATCTTGCTCTACCGGCTGGTGGAAAGCTGAGCCCCCGGGGAGGAGCGGCTCTGCGGCGGTGTAGCCTGCTGCTTCGAGCTTGGTGGGAGGCACTGGGATACCTAGATTTTCTCCATGGCCACTCAGTGAATGATTGTGGCTTTTTGGAGTCGCCGCGGCGTGGGGGGGTTCG
>NW_009606545.1:0-3535 GCF_000690535.1 Cariama cristata | reverse complement strand
TTTTTTAGGATGCCCCAGGCACAGGGAGAAGCCGCTGCAAGGATGCACTCGGACAAATGCTGCCTGTAACTCCTCCATGCTGAGGAATCTCCCGGTTGCAGTCGATTGCCCGGAGAGTCTTGTGGCACTGGTTAAGGTTTTTTATAAGTTTCTTTTTTCTTCAAGGTCTGGGGTCATAATTTGCCACGGGATCTTGCTGCCTCTGTGCCATGGCCTCAGGTTTGCTCTCAGCGGTGTGCGAGCACGTGGAGATAGACGGACGCTGCCCCAAAATGGCAGCATCCCTTGGACCGGGGAAGGGCGTGAGCTCTGGGGGAGGTTGAAGCAATTTTGTGGATGCCTTGAAGAGCTGAAGAAGGGTGTTCATGAGAGTACTGAGTTATCAGTAAGTTGAGGCACACTGCACCACTCAAAGTCTATGGGAGATTTGTCTGCTCTGGAGAGGTTTTTGGGGATAGCATCTTTAAAGTTCTTAGTGATTTTAAGGTTCGTTTATTGTTAAGGTATCTTACAGTCTGTATTGCCCTGGCGGTAGCAGAGCAGGAGCCCGTGCGTGCCATAACCACGTGGGCACCTCCCATCCATCCTTCCCACCGTTCTTTTCCCCAAACCCATCCGGCACTTTGCCCCTCCACGGGCTGCCTGCATGATGAAAAAGCCCCTTTGGCTTTCCGAAGCATTTTGGGGGTTTTCTCAAGCAGAAATGACCTTCTCTCTACCTCTTCCCCCCGCTCCCCTGCCTGTAAAAGGCAATTTGTGCTGAAACTTCAAAACGCTTGGCAAAAGGTTGTTATTTCTGCCAGGCAGCTTCCCCCTGCTTTTCTGATCTCAAGCAAATAAATTAGGCAAGAACTTCACAAGGGCAAGGAAAGCGGTGGAGGTGATGGTGCCGTTCCTGTTGGAAAGCTGGCATTCCCCACCTCTGCTAAATGAGGTTCAGAGAGGCCATCTGGTACGTGTATTTCTAATCTCATCATTTTATTTCACTGGATTGGGGTTTGGGTTTTTTTATTATTTTTTCTTTTTGTCAGTCACTTGGGAACAGGCTTATAAATAGATGAACTGTCTGATGTGCCAGGAATTGGTGTTCAAAAATCCTCCCCACAAGTAAGATAAGATTTGATAAGAAGTGTGTGGAAGGAGTTGCTGATGCTCAAGTCACCCCCGGGGTATTTCTTCAACCTCCCCCTGTCCCCTCTCCGGTCTGTGAGTCCTTCCTTGCAGGTGGCACTTGGCTTTGGGGCGGTTGCGTAGGGATGTGGAGGGGTGACATCCATCCGTACCTGGGGAGAGCAGGCTTAGCTGGGTGGGAATGTGTCTTGGAGCAGCATATGGAGGGTGGTTACAGCCGAAACGTTTTCAGCTGTTGGGAAAAAGGCTGTAAAATACGATTCCCACCATAAGCAGCCCTCTGGGTTCCGAGTACATCAAATTGGGTATTTTGCCTCTGGCAGAAACCAAAACCTGATGCGTCAGAGGATGGTAAAGCCCTCGACTAATCCCTGTAATTGTTTAGTACCGCAGCCAGCAAGGAAATGTTTTCTGATCCCATTAATCTTTGCTGTGAAAGAAAAGCTTTTGTAACTGTATCCATAGCTAGCAAAACCCCCTGTTATTCCCGTAGTCAAAATATGCAGCCTTTCTCTAGCCATCACCCTGCACAGAGCCTGCGACAGCACCTTCAGCAGGTTAACGGGAGAGAAGGAAAGATGCTGGCTGTGGCCTTTAAACCCCCCAAAAATGGAGGAGGGGGAAAAAAAAAAGAGGTAAAGCATGTGGCCAGCTGAGGTCCAGCTCAGCAAGAGGTAGGAGCAGGATGATGGTGGGCATGTAAAGGGGCTGCACCCCAATTCGGGGGGTGCTACAGGGAGCTGCCTGGCTCCCTGCCAGGGTTTTTTAGCCCCTCTGGTTTCCTGAGCACTACACTTCATACAAAGGGGAAGAGAGGAAAAGCTCGGAGGGAGGGAGAGAGGGTGTTTCTGGTATTGAGCAGCGGTGCAGTGCTATTTCTCTCGGCAGCTGACAGTGTAAATGCATTTCCTGGCAGGCAGCTTGCTCTGTATTAAAATTCTTGATGAGGATTATTAAAGTGTGTTTATGAAAAGCCTGCGAGTGCTTCTTGGACTCCAACCTGCCTTTTCAAAATGAGATGTTTGGGTGCGGGCTGAGCACTCGTGGGTTATTAAAACCAGCCTGTCCAAACCCACCCGCTCCATTGGCAAAGTGCAATATCTGTAGCAACTCAGATGGTCCCAGCCTCCTCTGTCTGGGGACCGGTGTGGGGTGACTGCGGCCAGTGCAACCCCTGGCCCTTCCCCAAAACCTTGCAGCAAATATATTTGAGTGTGTTGCCTGATTTAAGGAGGTGCTCATGTCCCCCCTGGCCCCGGCTGGGGGCTGGAGCAAGGTGCGGAGGGATGATGAGGAGCCACGATGCTGTATGAAGCCCCGATGGGGACTATGGGGAGGATGTGGGGATGGCTGCAACGCTCTCCGTTTGTGCTGGCAAAGCTTCTGGGAGGTGTTTCTGCACTGGAGATGAAGCCCTCGAATGCCACACGCAGATAAACATCCCACCGGTGATGCCACCTCCGCCACTGACACCGAGAGGTCCCTGTCACCTAGAGCCAGGTAACCACCACCACGTGCTCGTGACCCGGCTACTGCACACCCCTTGCACACACATGTGTGCACAAATACACACCCAGCTACGTGCACACCTCGCCCACGCTTGCACGGCCCTGCAGCACGTGTCTCCTGCTGCGCACACACCATGTGCACCTCGGGCAGCAGCCTTGGCCTGGGGCCTGATTCCTTTTTCTATATGCTCTTCCCTTTCCAGCCTGAGGTAGGATTTTTTTAACGTGGGAGACCAGGTTGTATATCTAAATATATGTCCTTAAAAAAAAAAGTTTCCAAGAACAATGGTGGAAGCAGCCCAAAAATGTGCTAAGAAGGATGAATGCATTAGGGTTGGAGTCCAAACAAAATATCAGAAGGGTGAATCAGAAAGAAGGAAAGGAAGGGAAAAAGAAATAGAAATGTATGGAGTTTTTTTTAAAAGCTATTTCTTTCCTTTTAATGTTAATGGCAACTTTTCAATTTGAGCTTTGAGTGCTGGAGAAATGTGTCAACTGCTCCTGCCCCGAGCCATACTTTGGGGGGATGCAGAAGTGTTGTTGCAGTGACACATTCAAGCTGGTTTCAATCCAACTCCATTTAGAATCATAGAACAGTTTGCGTTGGGAAAGACCTTTAAAGGCCATCTAGTCCAACCCGCCCTGCAATGAGCAAGGACATCTTCAACTCGATCAGATTGCTCAGAGCCCCATCAACCTCATCTTACTTGAATGTTTGCAGCGATGGGACATCTACCACCTCTCTGGGTAACCTGTTCCAGTGTTTCACTACCCTCATTGTAAAAAAATTCTTCCTTATCTAGTTTAAATCTACCCTCTTTTAGTTTAAAACCGTTACCTGTTGTCCTATCACAACAGGGCCCGCTGAAAAGTTTGTCCCCAGCTTTCTTATAAGC
>NW_009606544.1:134720-137294 GCF_000690535.1 Cariama cristata | reverse complement strand
ACTTTATGCACCTTTTTTCTTGTTACAAAAACTTAGCAACAAAATATACCACATTTATACTACTCACTCTCATAATGACCATTCTTTCTTGGGGTTTGTTCTTGCAAGGTGTTGAGTGCTCTGGCTGTAATTCAGTGAGATTTAAGCATGTAATTTAACTTTAAGGATGTAAGTCGCCCTACTTTATTGAAACCATTTGAGTGATTAAAGGTACGCAGGTGGATAAGTGCTTTGCTGGATGGAAGCCAGAATGCACAGAATCTTCCAAGATCAAATCCTTAATTATTAAATTGATTTGGAGCAGTTCTTGTATCCAAGGCAACAATGACAATGAGATGGTCGAGTACTAAACTCTCTATACATCTGTGAGAAATGTAGTTAGTTAAATTATGCTCAAATATGAGTCGACCTGGTTTACAGTAGCCTGTTCTTCTCAGACAGGCAAAATCTGGCTTGATAATTGCGTGCTGATGAATACAAATGGAGTAAGTCACACTCTGGGTCCTACGTGTAAGTGTTTACGGGGTCTTTTTGTTTGCCTACTAACTTAACTCAAAACCAGTCTTCATATTATCTATTCTTCCTTCAATCGTTAGGTGACTTGTCCAGATGGTTAGTAAGTCTTTTTCATCAGATAGATGTTGCTGACCCTTATATATTATCTGATAGTATTTGAAAGACATATTTCTTTGGTCTCTCCTTCTTGGATTTCATTTAAATGGGGAAGAACATTTTCTAGCTCTTATGCTCCAAGATTTCATTTACCTATAATATGCTAAACTATTAAGTAATCCAAAACTCTTAAAATATTGGAGGAAAAGTAAAAGACCCTCTCGGTCCTTGTTCTATTTATGTTTAAAGAAGCTCTTGATTCTGGAATCTGTCTCACTTTTTTTTTTTTTAATAACTAAAACTAGGATATTGCTAACATCATGGTTCAGACTGAATCAGTTCTTCAGTATTTTCATCCAATTTTCATCACTCAATTGCTTTACAACAGCTGAAACACAGTTTGTATTGATGGCCTATGTAGAGAAGAATCCATCCCAGAGTCTTTCATAGGGAAGGAATGATGGGGTAAAAATTGAGATTCCCCATGGTCTCGTGGCTTTTTGTTTTTTGCGTGGTCTTTCCACCTAACCGTCAGTAAGATGAAGAATAATCTTGTTTAAGGTGAATACATTGCACGGATCTCCTGCTGCTTCTGAGGTTTCTGTAGTGTCAAGTAATTGTTGATTTATGTCAGTGATGGGTCATTTGTAATCATACCCTATGATCTGTGTTTATTTCCAGTTTACCTTGATATTGTTTTGTATCTAGTGTGACTACATATGCTGCAGAAATAACAAACTGATTTTTTCAAACTGGTAGTGGAGAGAGCAATCTGTTTCCAATAAGGCTGCCTTTTTGTGTCATTCTGGGCTTTCAAGAAACAGGAGAAGTGTGAACTTTAGAGCAGTTGTGTTGCCATATGGGAGTTCACAGTTTAAAAAAAACGGGCCATGAGTTACAGCAGTGCAGGCAATATCAGACTGCAGGCTTCTGGAAAACTCCAAGTGATAAAGGTGTGATGAATTCTTCATCATGTGAAGATCAGCATAAAAGTAAAGCTACTTTTTCCATGTTTGTGGTCCTAGATCACCCTAATTTCAAATTCATTTTTGGTTTAATAGAAGATATTCCCACAAAAGTTCTGCAAACTGTCTTCACTCTTGTAGCATTTATTTTGTGAGTAAACCCTGGAGTCCTCATTCTCCGCTGTGTTGCCTATGGAGCAGTGGTTTCTATCACTACCGAGAAAAAGACATTTAACCCACACTGGTATTGGCTTTGCCAGAGGTAAATGGTGACACCATTCAGTCTCATGGAGGCTGGCTTCCCGCGTCTTGCTCTCTACATTGGTTCTACCTGTTTATTGCAAACTTTTGCAAGAATTGCCTCCCTCTTTGAACTGCTGCAAACTTAATTGCACCTAGATTTCACCAGTGAGAGAGGACCATTAGCAAATTTAAGGAGCAGATGCATATAAAGTAATTCTGCCTGGGGGCTAACGCAAATACAGTTGAATTATATGAAACCGGTGTGTTGTTCTCTATCTCTAGCTAATGTCTTGATTTGGTCTGTGCTTAAAATTGTTAGATTAGCTGTCAGCTAGAAATATGCTAAAAACCAAAACAACCTCCCACATCATTAATGAAGAGTGGTAAATGGTTCTTAATGTTGGTAAAAGTTCTTAAATGGAGCCAGTTATATGGGCAAAGGGAGGAAAGATCCCTTTCATATCATCTGGTCCATCTGGGGAGCTGGCAAAAGAATTAGAGGTGTAAGTTACACCCACATAAATGCCCTCTCCCAGTTTGCCAGTGGACTCGACTGGTAAATCTCAGATGTTTATCAGTGTAGACTCTTCCACAGTTCTTTATTATCTGACAGAAAACAGCATGTTATCTTTGCCCAGTGTTTTGCAAGCTAGAAGCTTTAGGATGGTTCTGTCCGTAGCTGTGTCTCACACCATGGATCTGTCTGCCGATACCGCAGGGCAGCAGGATTTTTCTCTTGAATGCTGCCGATTCC
>NW_009606544.1:117486-134689 GCF_000690535.1 Cariama cristata | reverse complement strand
TGCTGCCACCACCTAACATCAACCTCAGCCAGTCAACAGCAACAGTACCAAAAATAACGAGACTGGTTTAGATAGGAGATTCAAACCCCAGTGGTTACTTTTATCTGACTCTTATTTTTTTGAGCTTTTGGAGCTTACTTTTTCAAGCCTTTATCCAGGCTGGCTGTCGCTGATGGAGGTTGAGGCCCAGGGTCAGATCCTCAGACCACGGAGCCGTTTCCATTGTGCATCACTGGGAAGCTCCAAAAATGGAGAATGGTAACGGGAAAGGGAATTGGCCAAAAAATTATCTTCTGCTATGGGAAGTAGTGGATATAGTGTAAGCTGAAGTTATTTCCCTGGTGGAAGCATTTGATAAGCAGCCATTTTGTTTGTTTTGTTTTTTTTAAGGTTTTACACTGTTCTTTATTACTGATTAATAACTAAGCATGGTTTCAGGAGTAAATTGTATCTCCTACGCTCAGGATCCCTGCATTTTGGTGCTATTTTTTCCATATGCTGCTATTGAGCACTTAAAATTCCTTAAAAATTAATAAAAATTAAATCTTTAAAAGAAGAAATAGAATCCTTATCTTAAAACTTCAGAGCTTATTGGAAGAAGGGAGGAGTAAGGCAGAACAATGTTCGCTGACTTTGATTTGCTTTACATGCAACTTGGGCTGAGTTGATATAAAATGATAAGTATAGAAGCTTTAGCTAAGGAAAACACCAGCACTTGAATGGTTGGATAATCGTACTTTCTGCTGAGGGCATGTGGTATGGAGAAAGCATATAACTAAATGTCAGTATTTCTATGCCAGGAAGTGCTTACTTTGACCAGGGAACAGAAAGCTACTGAAAATTTGAAATTTGGATGCTAGGGATCTCCGAGATGTTGCTGAGAGACTAAGTAGCCTTTAGTTTTGTTACCACCCTAAGACAAAACTCTAGTTACTGGCTGCCAAAAGGTGTTTCCCAGGGACTGATTTCTGTTTATTCTACCCACCAGCCCCATGGAGCCACGCACAGGCTATCACAGCCCCTCTGGGCAGCGGTGTGGGGAGGGGAAAAAACCCCCCAAAACCTGTGAAATGATCTGAAATAAAAGCCGGGGAATTTTCCTGCCTTTCTCCTTTCCTTCCTATCAAAAGCAGCTGAACTGGTGCAGTTCAGAGGCTGGTAGTAACCTTCGCTGAGGGACTGAACAAGGGGGGAGAGATGGGGCAAAGCGGCTGAGAAAAACCTCCTCCTGGAGCCCTCTTTTTGGTACCCCAGTGACTTCTTGCCCCAGCAGAAAGAAGGGTGAAGAGAAGGAGGTGAAGGAGTGGAAGAGGCTCAGAAGAGGGCAGCACCCAACAGGGCTCCTGGCAGAGTGGAAAACAGGCAAAACAGAGTAAAAAAGAGGGAGTGCGGGAAGAAAGGAGACCCTGTGAGCCTTCCCGGCGGGATGGGAATGAGGACTGAGGACTGACAAGGCGCCGATGTGCCGGAGCAATTAGGGCTGGATTTACACCAGGAGACTTTGCACTCAGGAACTCTTCAGCAAAGCTCCTGGCTGCTCAATATTATGGGAAGTTAAAAACATTAAACTTGCAAATAAATAGTGGTTTGAATTGGATGTTAAGAAGTAAGCCATGTGAAGTTACTAGTTTCAGTGATGTCTCTGAATTTAGCATTTGGTGCTGACAATGAAGATAGTGATGGGGGAGCTCTTAAAGATACTTTAAAATCATCTTTTTCTATTCCTGGCACTTACACCATTATGAGGATGACTCTAGAGAACACTTACCTTGTTTTTGAAATGCGTTGGGCTGCAGGGACACAATACAGCAGGGGAAGATGTTTCTAGATCTCTTTAGTAGGCTTTCTTTCCTCCTACTCCCCAAATTATTCCCTCTCCAGACATCAATATCAGTGTAAGGAAGCCTTTAGATTCTGAAACAGGCAGTAATAGATCCTCGTATAAAGAGGAGCCAAACTTGTGTGCCATTTGTGGGAGGGACTGTTTAATAAAAATTATTTTTATTATTCTGGTATTGTGTTAGAAAATCATGTTGCTAAATATGTGAGAGAAATTATTATAATGGAAAGTGTCTTAACGTAGCTTAAATATCTGACAGGAGCATTTCTGAACTAAATCATTCATGCTCCCACTTGCTGCCAACTGTAACCTGCTGCCTTTCTCATGATAATATGATGTCCCTGACTTGCAAATTTAACATTAGCCAGTAATGGCATAGGAAATTGGAAAAAAATCCATGGAAAGAGAGTTGTGAGTTTGCATCATAGTCATGCAAAGCGATGCCTGTTCTGATGAATTGAAAAGCTCTCAATGAATTTTGCCATGAAATTCTTTTGCAGTGAAGATTTTCCCCCAGGCTGAAACGGCTGGAGAACTCTGAAATCCTGAAAGTCGGGTTCTCTGAATTAATTCTTTGACATCTTTTATCTAAAACTGCAACCAAGTCTTCCCAGAAAACCAGTGGAGTAGGAAAGCGTTAGTGGGTACAGCTCTGCAGGCAGTAAAGCCAGTGACAGCCTCGGGAGAAACCCTGAGCTGCCTTACTCTCCAGGTAAATATCACAGATTAACATTGTGTTGCCCATAATATACACAAATGGGCTTGCTGTTTTGTGCACTGAGGACTAAATAATACTTCCATAATAGTAAATGTGTTGGAGGATAAAGATGGCTGTGGAGGAGAGAGGGAAGGACACAGGAGAACTCTGCTAGATGAGCATACATTATATAAAATATATCAAACCACTGACAGCTGCTTGTGCTTTGGTACCTTACATCAGTGGTTAGCATTGCTGCTTGCTGATTCACCAAATCAAACCAGTCACTACCTGTCCTCTGTCCTCTTTGGTGGGAGGTGGGATCTTGACAGATGGCTCTCTTGGGAGCGGCTTTCTCATAACGTTGCTGCTGTACTACATATGGGATAATTGCCTTTTTTCAAGCATACGTTGGCTAACGCAGGACAGGCTTTACCAACACACACATATGCAGCAGGACAGTGAACTCCTCCTAGTTTTAAGTCACCTTGTCCTTATTTCTTGATAAAGTTGTCTCACTAACACCAGTTCTGTTTCAACAAGCTTATATTTAGAAACCCTATACACCAGCAAAAAATCATCTACAGCTTCCCCTATCAGCAAAATAAAAGTTTAGAAGTTTTTTTGCACGCAGACAAACAACGAGAAAGTCTATGCATTGGCCTGTGCTTCAGTGGTGGCCATGGTAGTTGTACGCAGGCTGATGGTAAAGCTTTGACGGTGGTACAGCTACATTGGCAGTGCTTATAGTTGGGCTATCAGTTCACTGCAGAGAAGCTTGGACAAGGAATTGGGGCTTAAGTCCAGCTTTGACAATGTAAAGAGTTTGGACTGAAGTGTATCCAAGGCTGAACCTCTGTCCTAGAAGTGGTCAAAACAATGAAAGCATTGAGGGTCTCACATTTTATGGCCTGTTATTCCCTGCAGCAAGTGAAATGGTCACATTCCTCCACCCTGCCGCTCCCCAACAACAACTATTCTCTTCTCTTTTTGAGAATTGTGCTTTTTAAAATTGAAAATCAAGTTCTCTGTGCTCCATTTCAAATCTGTTGCATGGTACTAACTGGAGTCATTACAGCAGAAACTTTACTTGGGGTCAGTGAGGAACCTAATGAGGCTGTTCATCAGGTTTTGTAGGATAATGTGAATGAGCTGACTGTATGTGTGCTCTGCATCCCCTTTGATCAGAAAATAAATATGGTAGATCAAAGCTGCCTTCAACCCATTAAGAGCCAAATTTTTAATGAACATTAAATATCATGGAAAATGACATAGTTCTATGGTACAAAATACAAAGGTGTGAACAGTAGTAAGGAGGTTGCTATCAATAGAGTTGCGAGCAGGTTCTGTGTATGGTCTCATATCCATATCCTTTGGTTACAACAGGGTGGCATCTTCCTTTAATGAACCCTCTGCAATACATTGTTAACAATCTGAGATTTAAAACACTCCGTGTGCCAGCATATTCCCTTTTTAGTACTTCTAAGGAAGTACAGCTAAGGAAGCCTGGCATGTGGTGGGGTCTGTTCTCTCCTTCATACATATGTCCAGCTGCAATTGATGCTGGTGGGAATGACGAGTCTGAACTGAAGGCAGAAGAGTCCCTACTGTTTCATTAGTTCAACAGTTTTATGCAAAAGCTTTGTGGTCCTAACCCCGGGGTTGTTTGTCAGTCTCTGGACCACATTCTTCCCTAGGGTATCTTGACTCAATTTGGCTTTCTGTGCCTTCTATCACAGAGGTCTTTGTGCAGTTGAGAGAGTTACTGGGTTGTTTGTCTCTGACACCATTTGCAGCATGACAGATGCATGGAGGTTGTGTTAGGAAGTCGTTGCTTTATTCTTGTATCATCTACAGCAAAGAATAAAGAGCAAGAGAAAGTGGTTATGTTCCGATTGATTGATTTATTTTCTCTCAGGGAAAACATGAACCTGAGTGACTCTGAGATACTTCACTCCTACCAATACATATTCTTACCTGTCAATTAAAGATAATGTTCACTGTCACATTTATAGCATGCACCAAATCACAAGAAAAGTGACATTCTTTGAAGTAGTGAAGTGAATGCTTTCTGTGAGATTGGAGGTATCTTTCATTTTATGATCTCTGTGCTTTCAGAAGTCTTAGCAATTCAGTTGTTTAGGCTGTTGCTAGGAAGTTTTCTCCTCATCTGTGATTAATAGATGTAGCTGTGAAAGTCAATTGCGTAAAAGTAGGCATTGCACTTCAATAGGCATTGTGTTGCTGAACTGAATTTGTGAAGGTGATGCCTCACTTTTGCCAAGGTAACGGAACTGAAGGTCTGTAAATGTGCATAGCTTTGCTGGGTCATGGTCTACAGTTTCTCATTTATTTGTTGTAAGAAGCAATTTAACCAGAATCTTTGCGTGAGTTTCGTACATTTCAAATATATAGCTGTGAAGAAGGGGCTTTTAAAATCTGTAGCTCTTTGCAACTCTTGCACTTACTGTGTGAATAAACTCTGACATAAATGAAATAGGAAATAAAAGATGTTCTTGTTTAAATCTTTTCTTTAACTTCTGTATTAGAATACCACAGATAGCAAAACAGAAGAATGATGAAACATTCAGCTCTTAAGGCAGGTTTCTATGCTTAATTACACTTAAAAAAAAAAAAGTGAAAAATCATGTCAAAAGAATATGAAGCTAGCAAAATCGAGCAAGTAAAATTTGCATGAAACCTTGATTTGTGCAAGCGTGGTGGGTTCACCTTGGCTGGCTGCTAGATGCCCACCCAGCTGCTCTCTCATTCCCCCTCCTCAGCTGGACAAGGGGAGAAAATAAGATGGCCGAAGCATGGGTGGGTTTGTCGACACCGTTCTAGCTACAAGTAGGAAGCACAGCACTCGTGGGCTGCTACGGGGAAAGTTACCTCCAGCCCAGTCAGACCCAGTACAGCATGAGAGGACAGTGCGAAATTATACCTTAGTTTTACCTTGAAATGATCTCTGGTGTAACTATTGTGATGAAATATCACAGTGGAGAGAAAGGAGAGGTGGTTTTGATATCACTGTGGCTAGTTAAGGTCAGCTCTTGTTAGCCCCTCAGCCAGGGTTTGTGTGGTCCAGGTAAACAAAACTCCAGAGCTTCGTGCCTATATTAAAATACTTTTTAGTATTTATAGTGTGTTAGCTGAGGTGATTTGGGAGCTGTTGGCTGCACCAAAAGTAGTGTGGCCAGTGGGTCGAGGGAGGGGATTCTGCCCTTTGCCCTGCTCTGTGGAGACCCCCCTGCAGTCCTGCCTTCAGCTCTGGGGTCCTCAGCACCAGAAGGACATGGACCTGTTGGAGCGAGTCCAGAGGAGGCCACAGAGATGATCCGAGGGCTGGAGCACCTCTGCTGTGAGGACAGGCTGAGAGAGTTGGGGTTGTTCAGCCTGGAGAAGGGAAGGCTCCGGGGAGACCTTAGAGCAGCCTTCCCGTACCTAAAGGGGCCGACAAGAAAGACTGAGGGAGAATTTTTACCAATGCCTGCAGCGACAGGACAAGGGGCAAGGGCTTTGAACTGGAAGAGGGAAGATTGAGATGAGATACTAGGAAGAAATTCTTCCCAGTGAGGGTGGTGAGGCAGTGGCCCAGGCTACCCAGAGAAGCTGTGGCTGCCCCATCCCTGGCAGTGTTCAAGGCCGGGTTGGATGGGGCTGTGAGCAACCTGGTCTGGTGGGAGGTGTCCCTGCCCATGGCAGGGGGTTGGAACTGGGGGGGGGTTTAGGTCCCTTCCAACCAAACCATTTGTGATTTTTCAGAAATGATCATTATAGCAACTTCTGAAATTAGTATAGTCTTTATCCTTCTTGAGAGAAAAAGGGGATGAGGAGTAGGTTTAATCTGGTGTTTGTAAAAAAAATGGTGACCACTACTATTGCTTCAGGGGCATTCCCTGCAGCCCTGCTCACTCCCTGTGCCAGACCAGCTCTGGACTCCACGGGCTGCCTAAACATTGCAGCCACTTGCCCTGTTGTGAGTAGCTACGAATCTTTTTCATATTACTATTCCACAGCAAAATCCAGCACAAACATGCTGTAGATGTAGGCAGCTTCTGCAAAATCTTAAAAGTAGCATTTAGGATGGGCAAGACTAGTTGAAGCAGTTACATTTACCATGGTATTTTTTCAATAGTCAGCTTTTAAGAAGAGGATTATTGTTCAGCTTTTATCTTCCCCCCCCCCCCCCCCCATTCCTCACTCTTTTTCTCTTTTTCAAAAACTACTTTGACATACTTCAGTGTGATAAAAGCTGGACACAGATCCATCTTTTGGAAGAGTGGTGGGAGGTAGCGTGGGCTGGGGCTGGGTCAATTTATTGTTCAGGCTTTTAGGTGGAACTGGAGGAAATTGTGAAATCGAGGTTGTGAGAGGTAAGCAATACATTATTTCCCGTCCTTTTCAGATTACCACTTCAGCTGCAGGGTATAAAAGCATGTTGAACAAAAAAATAGAGTAACTTAGTTTTTAATGATTTCAGATAATCCTTTCTCTGCATGTGAAGGTAAAATAAAATACCAATGACTCTTCTGTGTTTAAAAGAAAAATAAAGCTTTTAACCTTTTGTTCAACATTCTCTTATTTGTTTGTTGTGGTTTACCAAGGCTATTGTGCATGAACAATATCTGCATTGTGCAAGTGCTTGTGGATCCTGTTGTTATGCCACACATTTGTGGGGCTGGAGGGCCAGCTCAGGTTGCAGCGAGATGTGTTTTCCATGCCTTCAAGAGACTCTAGAGAGAGGGCTTGAAGGAAGCTGGGGGAATGGAGCTGTGAAGTGTTCCAACTGTGAGGGTGCAAATTAAAAGTGACAACGTTTAGAACATCAGAACCCCTGTAGGGTTGCATGGGTTAAAGTAATATCAGGTATTTACTTTTAGGCAACTTTATGTAACGAGTTTTGTCAAGCTCAGTGTTTATTATCTTATAATGAGAGCAGCTTATGGAGGAGGAAGGAGATGCTGCTATGGACCCTTTGGCTTACAAACTTCAACATGTAAGCTTAAAGCTCAGAACTACTCATATAAACAAGTTTAAGCGCATATTCAGTGTTTGGAGACTTCGGAAAAAATACTAGAAGTTTTCTGGGGAGTAGAGAAGCTTAGACACTTTTTTTTAACAGAAAACAAACCAACCCCCCCAACTGTTAGATATTTGGGGTAGATTGTCAGTGACAGCCAGAACAGGCAAGTGTTCAAGTCCTGGAGAAGTTAATGGGAACTGGATGCTTTGCTCTGTCTACCTCCATAATCACTTCTTGCAAACCTATTATCTATCAAAATGAGTTGCATTTGGATTAGTAGGTCCCAAAAGTCCCTGAAGCAGTTCTGAAAATCTTATTTCTCTCCCCTGCATGCTGCCCCCCCCCCCGCCTTAATTTTTGGGGAGGACGTAGACCATTACAGCCTGCAGCTGAAATATCGATACCATTTCTTTGCCAGCTTTAAAGTACTGTGCACCTCTGTGACATGCAGGTGAGGAGGTAGAGTTGCTCCTTTTCATGAAGCATATTCACTAGCCCCGTATGTGTTGTGTTAAGAGCTATCCGTGTGCTGTTGCACCAAACCCCAGATGCTGATGTCATGACAAACTACAAACCTGTCGAGTTTCTTGCAGGGAGGGATTACCCCTCCTGCGCCCGCAGCCCAGCACCTCAGCCTTGCTTTACTCTTGTGGTCTCGTCCGTGAGGAGGAAGCAGGATCTGGGACCCCTTGGCTGGTTGCAGCTGGTGCCTGGAGTCACGAAGGAGGAGATGGGAAGGGGCTGTCTCGGAGCCACCTTGCTTAGCAGGGCCCGGAGCTTAAAATGATGCTGCTGGGAGGCACTTGTCACCAGAAGCCACATCCCCAGCCTCTTCCTCCTCAGGGATTCCCTACGGCCTGACAGGAGGGTGTTGGGAGGAAACTTGAGAGATCTGAATTTACTGCTTGTGGGAAAGTATTCAGGTGTACTGGGCTGGAAAGCAGTTTTGTGAAGAGCCTGGACTGGGGAAAACACTGCTAATGGTACTCTGTCATGTTCATGGGCAGTTGAAGGAAATACACTGTTCGCTTTGCAGGAGATTTTACTTTCTACTTTGAACTCAGTTGTACAGCAAGGCATAGAGAATAATTACTTGCTATGAAAAGCATCAAAGAGAGACCAGGATGTCTCTTAAATAAAGATGTTTTTCATGAATCACTGCAAAGACTTGTCAAGCTACGTTTAAGGTGCAGATACCGAAATACAAGACTCAATTCCACTAACTTTCAGGATTTTACTATTTGTTAAACATTTTTTTTCAAGTAAATTGGTCGGAACAATTTTTTACCTAATATTCAAAAGGCATATTTTAATGAGTTTGTGATCTCTCAGCTCAGATCTTAGTGATGTTTCTGATCAAAAAAAATATCTCCTGAAGTCAAAACTGGAACATGTTACTAATCTAATAGAAGATGGAATTATTTACTTAACACAGACTAGTGCTTCATATTATAACAATACTTAGAGTAATTAGACTCAGTCTTTCTTTTTCCAAAAGCATATTTTTGTGCCTAAGAAAGTATTTTAGCAAGTCCCAAAGCAGAAGGCTTTTGTAAATGCATGAGAAAAGTGGAGTAAACCCAAGTTTTCTATCTTAACACTTGTTAATCCATTAGCAGAAATCTCTTATCTTTACATGAGCTTTTGCATGTGCTTGGGTGCCAAAGCGGTTCAAAACTTACACTGCTGGCATCTGTGGGGTTTGTGTGTTTATTAGTTTTGTCTGTTAATAGTTTGTTTACTGTTATGAAATGGTTTCTTTACTGGTTTGTTACTGTTTCCCTAAATAGTGGACCTAGAAACTTTATACATGAAAAATAAGGCAACATGTCATTCTTTGGCAATCGCAAAAGCTCATGTGAGCTTTACTGAAAGTGTTTTGGATTTTGATGTCTCTGCCTGCACAGTTTTTCAGTCTCTTGCAAGAAGAGGAGCAAAGATCATAGGAAAAAGCTGAGGTGGATTAAACCTCTTTGCGGTCTTATGCCCTATGGTAGCTTTAAGTCTAACTGGCCGAGGCCCTGGCCTTTCTCTTGACACATCTGATGGCATGGCCAACGTGATAATTACTGTGAAAAGAAAGTGCAGCTCTGGCATTAGTAGGGTCGTTTGGACTGGGAGGGAAGTGGATGTACTGCATCTGTATGACGAACAATTAAAAAAGAGTCTGGCATTCCTTCCTTTTCTTCCTACCTTGAAAGATCTCAAGCACTCTGCTTCAACATTTGTTATCTTTATAGCGTACGTGCTTGCACAAGAGTCTGTTTCTGTGTCGGGAAGGCAAGGGCTGGCTGCTCCCTCAGGGCGGGCGAAGCAGGAGCAGTGGGTGACCCAGGCACAGGCTGGGTGCTCACCCATAGGGTGAGCTGGGGTCTGAACCAGGGGGGCAGAGCCAGGGGTTGGTGCTGGGTGCGGAGGTGAGCCTGGCCCGGGGGCTGGCTGGGCACAGCAGATGATGCAGCTGGAGAGAAGGCTGCAGCAGAGGTCCCAGGTCCATCTGGGAGCCAGAACCTGTACTGGTGCATGGGGTTATTGCTCCCCAGGTGCAGGACCCTACACTTGCCCTTGTTGAACTTCATCAGGTTCCTCTGCGCCCAGCTCTCCAGCCTGTCCAGGTCTCGCTGAATGGCAGCGCAGCCTTCCTGTGTATCTGCTACGTACAGAGCGATGGTAGGTCTGGTACCTATCACTCAGTCCTTGTGGCATGGCCTCCATCCTGCCGTTAACGGTATAGGGAACCCAGAGCGACTGTGCACTTAAACTCGGCAGAAAGCATGGAAACCCCTCCTCCTCCTCCTTTCCCTCTCAGAGCAGTATTTGCTGATTTAATTCTTCCAGGGACAAGGCAACTTTGCGCTGCCCTTCTCTCGAGATAGAGTAGAACAATCATCGACCCATTGCACGTGGTATGAAAAGGTGTTTGTGTGTGTGTGCTGGCGTGGTGTGTTGTTGGAGGGTGTTGTGTGTACGTTTCAAACCACGCTTCTGAGCCTTAATTTCCGTTTATTCAAGTGTATCTGTATCAACAAGGGAAACGGCCAGTTCTGCAAATAAGATATAGGCTCCATTCGTTTAGCATCAAGGACGCTTTGATCTGGCCAAAAATGGGTGGGTCTGGGAACTGCGTGGCTGTAGCAGGCAGTCTGGGCTTGGATCCCTCCGAAGAGAAGCTGGGGTTGTTGCCCGTTTATTTACTCGTGTTGGTACGGTTGAAGGAGGAGCAGCTGGCTCGGGGAGGGGCTGGTTTGGAGTACACGTTGGGCGTTAGGTTGTCAGTTTTTACCTGGGTGCTTTTTGATTTCTCTAGGTTGTTTGAAGAATGCAGCTCTCGTGATAACATAAACACTTTAATTCAAATTGTGGTCTGGAAAGGATAAAGTGTAAAATCTAACCAGAAGTAACATATGCAATATAGGTAAAAGCAAGTATATACACAACATATATAAAAAAAATATGGGAAAGCAATGCTCTCAGCTGCTTTGGGAAGGTACATAGTTAATCTACTGTTACCATGTGGAACAAAGGTACGTTAAAAGCCAAATACTGATAGGAGGAGGCTGGCATTCAGGACACTGGCTGATAAGAAGCTGTTCAAGCAACACAGCTCAGTTTCCCCTCCAGGCTGGAGGGGAAGGAGCAGATCTTGATCTTAAGAGCTAGGGCAGCTTTCCTGAATCTGGGGAAATTGCACTGGTTTGCACCATCAAAAGATCTATTTCCTTGCTCTGTCTGTTGTAGCATGCCCTCAAGATTTTCACATCATAGATAAAGCAGGTCTGTGGATTCCTTTAGCACAACGAAATATCTCTAAAACTAACTTTGCAGAAGAAGGAGGAGAAGAGAGAGAAAGCCAAGGCAGGGAAAACCCACTAGTGATATAATGAGTGACTTGGAGAGCAAAATAATGGCTTTCATGACTTGACTGACCACAACCCAAATCATCAGGGAGAATGATTCCTGCCAGGGAATCAAATGGGATGCAGTGATTTGGATGGATGCACTAACCGGTCGCTGTTCTTCCACTGTGGTGACTTTTCAAGAGGGGTAGTGGGGAGGAACGAAGGCAAATCCACCAACAAAGGAAATTGCGGTGCAAGTACCACGATGATCAGAAATCTCTCTCTGACAAGGTGGAAAGGAAAATCTTACAGTATTGCTTTAATTGCGAGATGGTTCCAGGAATGCTGTTGGAAGCAGAAGTCTCTTGTCATCACGTGTATGGCAAAATTGTGTAGCGTTAATTCTTTTACAACCTATTTTTAACACTTACTCCAAGTTTGATTTTGTTGTGTAATAGTATAATTTTTGTTGGTTCTGATTTTGGTTGAATGGCTTTCCAGAATAGCTGCTGTAACATGGAGAATTGCATTACACTGGAGAATCATACTTCAATAGTGTGCAAAATGAGACCAAAAATCAAATTAAAACATAAAGACAAACGAAACTTGATCAGCAGCACTGTTCAGACAAGAGTGGAATTAGAGCATTAAAAATGTTTTGCTGTTGAAGTTCGATTATTTATTTAAAAAAATGCAAACAAACAAGGAAGAAAAATCTCATGTAAAGAGTGGAACTACACCCAGAGGCAGGGATACTTTTGGTTTTCATGGTCCTAGGGACCACAAGGTAGGGTGTGAAGGAAATACGTGGGGGTGGTGTATTTACAGGGATCTTTCAAAGCCTTTACATTCTCCTTTCCTGCTACAGCCTCTTTCCCATCATTTAATTTTGCAAATGTCCAGACCAGATGTTCCTTCACCACTTAGTTTTGCCTGATTACAAGTTGCACTGGAAAAGCTATATGATACAGTGGTTTGTTAATATTGCATTTTTCCTGGACACATCCCAAAAGACGGACCTTTAGGCTGTTAGCAGATTGCGTCTAGTTGGAAGAGGATCACTATTTACCATGTTATTGTCTGCAGGCAATGTGGAGAAAGTGTAAGCTATTGCCAAGGGTCTTGCTGCTCAACTTTAGTCTCCCACTAAGCTACCTCTTCCAGAGTTTAGATGCCTTGGGCTCTCTTGGTCCTCCAAGGAGAGAAAGAGCTTCTCCAGAGAGCGATTCAGATTTTAGGAGCTCTGACTCACCTTTGGGGTTGCCCACTCGCTGCAGGGGCAGCCTCAGGGTTCCCCATGTAGACACCTCAGCTAGGTGCCTAAAATTAGATGGTATAGATTCCTCCTGTCTTTCTAAAGCAAACAATGCATTTCCTCCGAGTTACAGAGCTGCTTGAAATAGTTAAGTTGAAGTTCAAGCTCAAAATAATATTACAGTGTTGGGTTTTTTTTCCTTTCCTGTGCTCAGAATTTATTGGATGCATTTAGATTTTCACCGGTGGTGTGAAGTCACTTTAAATAACACAAGATGAGTGTATATTGGGGAAATATAAAATAGCATAAACTAAGACAATACTCCAGCATGCTGGAGACTGTTACTTTTGTCAGCATTTGGTAAGGAAGAAAATGGTAAAGCTTGAAGCAAGCAGAAAGCGTCAGAGCATTAAAAAGTCATATTGCCTTCTGGCTGTCACACCTGAAAATAACTTAAATGTAGTGCGTATTCCTGACAGTGACAATGTCTGATAAAATTGTCATAACATGCAGATGGAGTACTTCTAGGAAACACTAAAACAAAGAAGCTTTCAGGGAAGAATGCCATCTCTCCATAAACAACCTGCAGTACATCACTGCACTGTTGCTTGTGAGAAATATTCCAAGCACCTCAGGGGATTTCAGCTTAATTTCTTCTCTGAAGCTGGAAGACATTTTCTTAAGAGATTTATCAATTCTTGGTGCATCATGCCCAGTCCTGAAAAGTGCTGAGCTCTTCTTTGGAGTGTTAAATGTTTTCAGGTGACAATGACATCGATGATGAGAGAGCCTTCTAAAACTGCTCTGAAAAAAAATCTGCTTGTAAAATTGATTTAACTGAAGTTTGTGGAAATAAGGTGTTCCAAACAAAGTTTTCAAAGGCAGGACCTGCCTGATGCTTCTGTGGTCTACTCTCACTGGAACCCAAAGTCTCAGCGGTTCCTTACCCCTAGAAATGCTGGGGACCCCTCTGCCACCCATGTAAGCGCTCCTCACCTTTGGATTCATAGCCAGAAGGGTTCAGAATCAATGTTGTTATCAAAGTGAGTAGTATTAGGCTAAAGAACATCCATGTAGCGAGAAGGAGAAATGTTCAAAACGAACGAACAAAAGAAAAGAGTCTTCATGCAGTGTTTAGTTAAGCTGTGGACCTCCCCGGCGAAGGATGCTGAGGGTGCTGAAGGTTTAAGCTGATTGAATAGAAAACTTTTGACTGTTTATGAACATACAGAAAGCACAGCTGGCTCAGGAGGTACCTGAGCTGGTGGTGGCTGGATATGTAGTATCACCACAGCTTGCCTCGTTCTTGATCAATTTCAGTGTCTCTCTCATTTTTTTTAGCATCTATTTTTGGGCAATGATGGAGGTATGGTACAGAGCTGGATATTGGACACTGGGTTCAATGGACCTGTGGTCTGACCCAGGAGGGCCGCATTTTTTTTTTCTTAATATTCAAAGTCAATTTGTCAGTTGATTTAGTATACCTGAGTCATTTCTGAAGATATAATAATTCAGATATCCGAATTCTGCTGACTTCAGTGACAGGTACTACAAAAGCATATGGATGCCTGAGGTCTAAATTCATCACTGCTCCTGTGAAACTTGATTGTGTTAGGAACTGAGTCAACAGGAGCACAAGTACGGAAAACCAGAAGGATAGAGCTCCAGCCCTGCTGAAGTGAGTGGGAGTTTTGTCCTTGACTTCTGTGGGGCTAGGATTTTACTTAACGCTTTTATTTTCCCTTTCTCGCACCACGAGAGCCAGAGGATATAGGGCTGAAATAACAGGTTATGCCTTTGAGCTGATACATAGAAGTATTTCTCCATACCATTGATTTTTCAAAGTTTATGCTTGGGAGAGTATTTGGGTGGAAACTGCAATTAAAAGTTGTTCAGCCTTGCTGAGACAAATTTACATAAATAATATGCCTTTTTGTACTGCAGGGCAGAAGCAGACTGCCTAGGGATAGGAAGATCGTGTTGTGTATCTGTTTGTTATAGGTGGTGTTTTTTTCACAATCTCCTGTAGCATGTATGTTGGAGAATGGCAGATTGGATGGATATTTGGTTTAATTTGATGTGGTCTTTAGTTAAAGTAGACTTCCTGAAAACATTCCAACTCTTCTACGCATTGAAAAGTAAAGGAAAAATATTAAAGTAACTGCTGCTTTTTGTGTTCACAAATTAAATGTTGCCATGGATACCCTGATCTGTTTACAGCAATAATAATAAATATTTTCAATTCACACTGTGCTTTTCATCTCAAAGGATCCCCAGGTGGTTTACAAATGACATCCTTGGATTGCTCTACACGGCACTCAACTGTAGCCACAAGAACTGCCTAACGACCTATATTGGTACTGCCTGGCAGTGGAAGGTAGAAAATGTACTGTACCCTGAGTGAATCTGTAGGGATTGTTTGGGAAAGCAGAACGTAAATGGCAGACCTGAAATCTAGCCAAGAGTTGAACAGCAAAATGCAAAGAATCAGATAGGATCAGCTATCAAGTTACTGATATGACTGGTAATTCTTTGAGCAGGTGGATTAAATTTTTACTAGAGCTGGGAAGAAACTCTTTCCTTCTTGAAAAACTTGCAGGTCAAAACCTTTCCCGTTGCAGCCCAAGGTGAATAGCTCTGCGGTTTTGAAGGGAGAGAGCGTCTTGCTGCAAACAGCCAGTTTAGGGCCCTCTCTAGGGATGGGGGGGATCCGGCTCCTGGCCTGGTTTGATCACTTTGCCCTGCTGAGTGACTGCTTTTACTCTTCCTTGGGGGAACTGTTCACTTTGACCTAAATAAGCTCATCAAATCATTACAATTATTTGAATTAGTTGGGGCTTGAACAAGGTATCGTTGCAAGGTAAGTCAGGTGTGCACAGCCGCTGAACAGCCGGGTCATCTTCTCTCTGGCAATCTGTACAAAGTGGCCGAAGCCCCAGTGAAGGAGATCAGAAATGAGCAACGTGGCAGTAGCCTGGTGATCTGGATGTTCTCCTGAGAAGAGAAATGCTAGTACAACTCTCCTGCTTCCTACATGAGGACATGGTCCAAGCCAGGGAGGGAGCAAGCGAGGCTGTGTCTGCCGATCTTTTTTCTAGAAGACTGTTTTTCCTGGTACTAAGAAACTTGACTGAAACTTCATGATCATCACTGGTCTCTTACCACAATTTTTCTTTATGAATCAATGCTTTATGGCCTAAGGAAAAACATGGTGTCATAGAATCATTTGGGCTGGAAGGGACCTTTAGAGGTCATCTAGTCCAACCCCCCTGCGGTGAGCAGGGACATCTCCAACTAGATAAGGTTGCTCAGAGCCCCATCCAGCCTGACCTTGAATGCCTCCAGGGATGGGGCTTCCACCACCTCTCTGGCAACCTGTGCCAGTGCTTCACCACCCTCATTGTAAAAAATTTTTTCCTTATGTCAAGTCTAAATCTACCCTCTTTTAGTTTAAAACCATTACCCCTTGTCCTGTCACAGCAGACCTTGCTAAAAAGTCTGTCCTCATCTCTCCTGTAGGCCCCCTTCAGGTATTGGAAGGCCGCAATGAGGTCACCCCGAAGCCTCCTCTTCTCCAGGCTGAACAACCCCAACTCTCCAACTCTCTCAGTCTGTCTTCGTAGGAGAGGTGCTCCAGCCCTTGGATCATTTTCGTTGCCCTCTTCTGGACCTTCTCCAACAGGTCCATGTCTCTCCTGTCATCAAATAAATAAATAAAGGAAAACCCCAAACCCTGACAGTTCCAGTATTTACCTTTCCTTTAGATAACATTTAACTTTGTGCTTTCTAGATATAGCGTGAGTAATTCTCTATGCTTTGGCTTTCTTAGGCAGAGCATTAGTGCTTATGTGACCCATATAACCAGTGACAGAGAAAATGATTCCTTAGAAACATTTTATACTCAGACTGTTTTTCTACGTTGTTTAGGAGAGGCAGCTACGTGATGGAGCCCAGTAAACTGCTTGAGAATTCTTCGTTGGAGCGGCTGCCTTTATAGCGGCAACTCTTTTAAATTCCTGCCCTGTGCCTACCCTTCTGAGGTCAAAAATAATTGCAGGTGCAAGTGATGGAAAGATTGTCTCTAAGTAGTTATTATTATTTCACATTTCAGTCTTGAAAGACCAAGAAACCTGGAAGACCAGGTCTTCCTTCCTGTAAAAAAACCAAAACCTAAACCAAAACAAAAAACCACAAACAACCAAAAAACCCAACTGCCCCCCCCCAAAGCCTTTTTGTTAATGAGCTTGCCTTGTATTATTGAGCATCCAAATGATTAAAAAATTGTTAACAAAAAAGCTCTTAACTGGGCTAGAACTAAGTGGAATTTAAATTAACTACTGGAGTTCAGTAGTGACTCTTTTCCATCCTTTGAAGAGAGAGGATTTAAAAAGTGCAACATTTCTATCTGACTTAAGCTTTTGTTGAGAAACCAAGGTTGGGTTGAGGTTTATACCTTAAACACAGACCAAGTTTGCTCATATTTTGTAAATCTTTTGATGCGTGTGGGGCAGGCTTTAGCAAACTGTCTCAGCTATTGTTTTGATTA
>NW_009606544.1:16397-117469 GCF_000690535.1 Cariama cristata | reverse complement strand
TGAAACTCAGTGTTTCCATGTGGTTTGCACCCAGAACAATGCAAAATCTGATGAATTTACCTGGAATTTACTTTTATGCTTGGGAACCTGAAAAATTGGAGCACTTTAGTAGCATGTTTCTGTATTAACAGTCATTACAGGAAAAAGAAAAGGGTTGCACAGATTTCTGTGAACTGGGATCATCAAGATATTGATGGTGTTTTCTGAGATACCTATTTATAAAACCTTGGCTTGCTGCTAGCCTGCCGTGAAAACTTTGCCAGCCTTGACTCTAAATTTTGTCTGTACATAGGATAGGGATGCTTTGCCTGCCTTTTTTAGCAGATTACTGCAAGCACTCTGAATCACATTTTTAAACATCATTGGGTAAAAAAATTGCAAGGAGGAGTTTACGAAACATGTGCTGAACCACCAGGAGGAGGAAGAGCTCGGAGACCCTTTTGTGTGTGTGTCTAAGCGTACGTTTTGCTCAGTTTATCATAATTTGTTGTTTATCATCATCATTGTGTGTTATAATCATACTTTTGTTGTTTTCCCACAGTCACTTATGTTCTCACTGATAATCTCCTGTGTTCTGCTGCCAGTCGTGTTTCTAGAGACTTGCCGTTAGTATAAGTAGTAGATGATTGATGGTGTGTACTGTAATCTTGGGTTGATGCATTATATCTCAAACGTTTAAAACACGCTGCTTGTATTTGAAGGGCTGAAATCTGAGCACAATTTGCTGCAAGTCACAGATCCCCATGAGCAAGGGGAGCCACAGCAGCAGGGGCTGCAGCATAGCAGGGAATTCAAGGAGCGTCAGTGGGTAGATCACAGCAAAATCTAACCCTTCATCTTTATTTAATTGTGTGCTGACTCCTACACAGAGATTTGACAGATACAGCTGGCTTATTGACTCAGGAGTCTTGCACTAATTGACTGCCGGTTTAGATACCGGAGCCTCTAACCAGTTGTTAAACTGTGAGTAGGCACGTCGGTAACACACCAGCGAGAGTGTTTGGGGGAGGAGAAAGCTGCTGGGTGCATGCCTCTCGGATTTGGCTCCCCGCGCCGGGAGATGCGTGAGGTTGGGTGTGCGTGCTCTCGCAGGCAGATATTCAAGGGCAGCTAAGTGTGAGCTCCAGCGCTCTGCTTCCACGGGGGGAGAGAAAGGCTGCTCCTGCAAGTACAAGCTGGCAGGATCATGACAGAGCCAAGCAGCAGAAAGGAAGGATTTAAAAAATGCCGGAGTGCTACTTTCAGCATCGATGGCTATAGCTTTACAATTGGTGAGCCTGATTTAATTCCTCCTCTTTCTTTCATTGTCTCTCTTCTCCTTCTTTCCTCTCTTTCTCTGCAGCTCCAGTAAGTATAGGTGAAAGACAGCCGTTGGCAACTGCCTTTTGTCAATATATGCCTTTAAAATGTATGGATGCCCTGCAACTTTTATCTGGAGTGGTTTTCCATTCTGCCTTCTCTATTTGCTTCTGCCCAAGAAACTTGCCTTTGATATGCAGCCGCTCTCAATCCTTTTGCTGGGTTTTGGCACGAGTTCACCGGGACATTTGCAGAACTTTTGTTTTCGAACCTTATCTCAGGAAAGCCTGGGCTTCAGGGTTGCAGGTTTCCAACTTGCTGGCTGCGTTTCCTTCCGATGAGCCCAGAACATAACCCTTGGGAGCCTCGGCTTTGTTTCCAGTATTTATTTCTTTGCTTAGCCAGAGTCTCCAAATTCTGTAACCTTTTGCCATTTCTCAGTTTGTGTAAAGACGTATGTAACAGTTCTTGTTGCCTCTCAAACACAAAGAGCAAAATTGCTGGAGCAGAGGAAGATGCGAGGAGAGATTAGGAAGTTTAGGACTGGTTTGTTGTAGCTGTTTGAAGGGCGCAGTTTATTGTTTGTGCTCACTGTCTTAGGGAAAAGTGAGGCTTCTCAAAGCGACAGGTGTCGAAGTGTTTTTCCAAGAGACTTGTGTTGCAAAAGTTAAAATCTGAGGATTTCCTGAGCAGGCTGCTCTGCCAAAACTGCGTATCTCGCTAGGCAACGTTATATAAATCCCTATAGATCTTAGAAACAAAGCAAGCTTACATCCCAGTTTAACTTGGATTTCATCCAACAAGAAACAAAGCAAGCTTACATCCCAGTTTAATTGTTGGATGAAATCCAAGTTAAAATACATGGATAACTTACTTGTAATAATCAATTGATACAAATTCCTCTTGAATACCTTTAAGATGACAGAGATTCTACTTCCTTGCTGGGTGAAATCAGGAAAGTTTTTCCTGATTTGTGCTAGGGCAATTGGCTCACAATTTCATCTAATAACGATGGATACAAGCTTTTTATTGGTGTGGGAGGAGGCATCATTCCTTTATGGAAAAATTGTTTTGCAGTCATTAACGTCATTCAAACATTAAACTTGCTGAAATAAATTGTAGATGGAAATATACTCTTCATTAAAATATCTTCATTAGTCATCTGTTAATGTGCATATAGCACTTTAAAGGTGAAACTGGCAGGCAAATGCTACTTTTCAAATTTCTTTCTCTAATGGGAAGGTGGTAGTCCCTCCACAGGTTAAGTTGCACCATGGTCACTTTTGAACTCCTTGTCTTAATCTCTCCCCCTCTCAGCATCATTACTAATAGTGTTATTTCATCAGTTTGTGTCAGTCTGAAGGATAAACATTTCCTTTTTGAGCCTAGGCACATTATCTGAAGACGCTGAACACTTATGACTGTGCCTAATTACTTTTTTGGTTCATAAACAAACAAACAGGATTGCTGTATTTGTTACTCTGCTGTCTTCACTGCTACTTGTGCTCGCAAGACGACTAGATAAAATTTTGGATCAAATTACTCGGGTTTAGAATTGCAGCTTCTTCTGCTTCTTAGGACAGTTGTTGCATAGGAGTTCCTGTGCTATTTTCTTCTATTTGGTGCACACGACCAGCGTATTGATTCTGTGATCTGTGCATTATATAACATTTATTTTTATATCTAGGCAAGTGTGCATTGGATTGACTCACATAACCGTGAAAATTTTGTAAACATGAGATCTAGTATTACCAGCACTGTCTGGTAGACAGACCTGAATGATTCATCTATTTGTTAATCTTTATACTGGAGAAAATGAATGTATCCAAAAGACCCCACAGCTATATCAGTGTGTCAGGGATGGGCTTAAACTTCTTTTTTTTCCATCAGATGAGACTTCTGTGTTGGTATCTAGTTTTGAGTACTGCAAATTTTTAAGAAGTTTTTGAGAAAAGCTGAGCTGCTGCATCTGCCATTGAAGTGTCAGCTGAGAGAGAAGGCCGGTACTCTTGAGGACCAGACTAATATCAGGTTGAGAGAAATCAGTTTCCATTTGGGTGCAAAAGGAAATATTTTACATTGATTCACCCTTATACTAACTGCTAAGAAAGAATGATCTTCAGAGTCTTTTGAAAAATGATGACTTACAATAAGACTTCATGAAAATTTTAACGAAAGACCTGAGCCTAACATCCAGCATGAAAGTACATGGGCATGGAAGAAGGCTGGTGCAAGAAGAGCTCCTTGCTGGTGGCTGGCAGTTAAGATAGCCTCGTGTCTCTGGGGGTGGTCGGCATCCATTCATACAGCAGCACAACCTAAAACAGCTTCTCCACTGCTCTGATTTTCACCTTGGTTACTTACGGTGCTGGTGGTGGGACAGGAGAGCTGTGGGAACGCCACGCTTCCCAAGGACTTCACAGAGTCCTGCAGAAGAAAGGGATGTGCCATACCAGAAAGGCAAATGTATGCTGGTACTCAATAGCTTTCTTCTGTATGAAGAAACAAGGTAGTTACAAATCCCTTTCCTCCAGATACCCCCGCTTTCGACAGAGACCCTGAGGGGGCCTGAGGTGTGCTGCCCTATGCTCCCTGAGGATTTCCGTGCAGTTTTGAATATTCTGCTTTTTACAGACTTTTTGCACCTGTAACGTGATGTAAAGGGACTATAGTGGAGCCACAATGTGAGGCATTTAGTGGGACCATTCAAGACAGGAATCGTGTGATTTAGTTTGCTCTAGAAAGTTTGATGTATCTCAGATGAAGGCTTCAAGATCTTTATTTGCCGTGGTCTATGTCAGCAAATTTCAGAGCCATGAAGTTTTATATACACAAGTTATTGCAATTGAGCTCTTGTTTAACTTTGGCTAAATTTCTCCCCACTAAAAGTAAAACATAACAGAATTGCAGCTGAGTTTAAAGGAAAAGAAATTAAGACTTTTTTTTTCCTCCTGCATCTTGTCTCATCGCTCCTGTGCAAATGAAAGGCTGTTAAATCAGAACGCCAGTGTGTTACTTTTTACTTTGCTGCTGTAATTGACTGCCTAAAGGTGCAAAGCGGAGAAACATCCACTGTCTTTAAACCTGGGAAAATGGTAAACACGAACGTTAACAAGAGGGTATTTTCTTTCTGCATTTATCACCTTCCTGTGACTAAGAGATAACTTCATTAAAGCTCCCACTATCTGCTTTTGATATCCAGAAGCACCTGTCAACACTGTTTTGTCCCGTCCAATGTATCTAATAAATTTATTTGATAGATTAGAATGAAACGAAGTGATGAGGAGTTCTGCTGTAACTCAGGTGTTACTGGAGGGGAGGGATGTGGCACTGAAACATTCAGTCTGACTCACCGCAGTTGTTTTCAAATCTTGCAGGAAAGTTTCTTTAGGAGGACGCTGTCTGCATTTTGAGTGCAAAAGCTCTCCCTCCAGTTATTACGGAAGACCTGAATTTTGCTTGGTGATGCTTTTGGGCCCTATTTTGAAATAATTCTTTAAAAATGTGGTTTTCTTAATGTTGCTGGAGTTTCTCATGTTGCAGTTCAGTACTTGAAACCCATTTCAACATCCCTTTCAACGCCACGGGTAGAACAGCCACAGTAGTTCTTGCTGCTCCCTCTGACAGATTACTTCAGAAACACTTTCTGTGTTTTGGTCAAACAAAATGTTGCTTGAGGAGGTGCGTGCGCTGTGTTGGTCTCAGCTGGGGTGGGGAAGATTGGAAGCAAACTAAGTTTTGAACTCAGCTTTATTAGGCTAAGGAAAAATACCTTTAGCTCTGTGTCGTGTGCTTAACTTTTGAAGAGAATGCTGTGGATTTTCTGCTCTTCTTTTTTGAAAGGTTGTCCGTTAGGAGTGGAATAGACAGGAATGTTTTTATTTAATTATTCTAGAAAGAAACCAGAGAAATAAGAGCAATTTCTTCTTCTTGTTGTTCTTGTGTATTGATTTTCAGCCTTATTGGAGTTTGTCATTCACCTGAGGGCAACCCCCAAAAGAGGCAGCTTTCAGCAGAAGACACCCGTCGGCCCATACGCAGCGCATTTTCATGGAGATTTACCTTAATTCTGCCCTTAGTTGCTTATAATAAAGAATGTCATTCTGACTGAAAGCACACTGTAATTATAAGGTGCTGACAAATCTCTTGCTAATTCTGCATGTGCGTCACTCGTACTCTTCCTCCAAAGGAGGTCTGGGAGAAATGTCTGTCTGTGGGGTCAGTCGGCGTTCAGGGAGCGGGGAGGTATCTCTGCCTGCACACGGATGGTGTCCCTGGCAAAAAGGTGAAGGGGGAATGCATAGCCACCCCTCCCGCTGTGGATTATAACCTCTCCTTGTCTTTGTACCTAATCTCTATCATTTTCTTTGTTACGATGTAATACAAAAGATTTAAAAAACAACAATGAAACCCCCCAAATTTTGCACTCTTTTTTTTCTTCCCTCCCCATCTCTTTCCTGGTAGATGTTACTGAGAGGATATTTTCTCAATAAAAACTGATAGGAAGCACTGATGATTTCTGTGTAAACAGTGGAACACTGTTGTCTAAAACCTAGGAAGTGGGAAATCTAGGTTTATTAATATAATACAAATACTAAGCTTGCAATAGGACATGAGATTTTTAATGTAATTTAAAGAAGTTTGATGTAGTTATAATAAACTATAAAGAATTAAAATCTCTTCCAACATAGTCCTAACCCCAACAAATTCACCTAAAGAAAGCTGTCAGCAAATAGATTGTGAAATAAAACTCTAAAATTGAGAGCTTTTTTCTGCTCCCTCCATTACAAAGTTGTGTTTTAGCATCCACCAGTCTGGTCTCTGCCTGCCCTGCCTGAAAATGCACCTGAAAGGAGGCGGCGTGGTTGGCACGCATATGGGTGAGACACCCAGCTGGCCCCTTGCGTGGGGTGGGTGGTCTCGGCCACAGTGATGGGCAACAGGATTTTTTTTTGTTGGTACTTAACCTGTAGCTGCCTCTATAAAGGGGTGGGGATGGTGATTTCTGTGGCATCTACAGGGTCTCGATATTGCACTGATGTCTTTGATGTTGCAGGAGTGGACTGCTATAAGCTAAGTAGATGATCTTTGAAAAGACTGCGGTGATAGTTCTTGTGTGGCAGAAAACCTGGCAATGTTTTCATGGAGCTCGGCCCACTTGTGCCTGCGGATGGTCTACCTTACCTCTGCTGCCTGCTCTTCGCAGCTGTGCTCTGCTGCCTGCATCTTGGCATCCAGAAACACAGCAAGTTTTGGGGGCTGTCGCCTTCTCTCTCAGAGTTTGTTTTGAGTGAGAGGTTACCATGCTGGCTTGCACAACAGGTTCAGCGGCAGCTCGCAGAAGGTCAGATTCAGATTGCAGGTCCCTGTGGCAGGGTCACATCAAAAGTGCTGTTTTCCTTCTTGATTTTATTTTGCAGGGAGGCTGCAAACAGTAAAACCTTTGCAGTATGTTTTGATGTGAGCGAATGGGCATCCCTTTTCTCTGCAGCTGAGTTCCATACATGGCAAAATAACCTTCAGAGCCTTGGGTGAGGAGAGATGTTAATGTAGAAAACCATTGTCGTCACTGTCGGGAAGCGTTCTTTTAATTATTTTGTGTAACTTTTTTTTTTTAAGGTTGGCAAATTACATATGTCCAGGTCTTGGTGCTTGGTCACCTCTGAATCTAGCTTCAGGACTAGTGTCACCAAATGGTCTAAAGCCCTCAATGTGTTGGGAATAAGATTCACTAATAGGAAGTAGCTGTGAAAACTGGGCTTGTGGGGCACCAGAGCCCCCAGCACAAGGTGCAAATAGGGCAGAAGGTGGAGACACCTGCCTGGAGATAGAACCATAGAATTGTTTAGGTTGGAAAGGACCTTTAAGATCATCTAGTCCAACCGTAAACCTGGATGGGGACTCCTGTTCCCTTTGTGCCAGATGCCCGACCCACCGTGCTGTTTGTCCCCCTGCTCATCATCTGTGAGAGAAGGAAGCATAGTCAGTCCGCTTCTAGAGACAACAAAAATCGTTGCTCCCTACCAGGAGGTGCCCCGTCTTACCATGGTGAGAAATAGCATTGCCTCTGCTTGTGTTTTCTCTCTGGTCTTTGGCCAATTACTCCTGCTCCCAACGCCTTCTGGATTGATGCAGCGAGATTAATTACAAATTTAATATTTTCTAAAATGCCCAAAGTTCAAAAGAAATAAACAGGCATGAACTCTTCTCTGCCTTTTGAGCTCAGTTTTAGGTGGGTAGCCAGGCCTGTTCCTGAGCAGGCAGGCTCGAACCAGGAGCAGCCTTCCTTCGTTGGCAGCCCCAGCCGACTCCCTTGCCCACGTCAAAAGCCAGAGGTCTGCATCCTTCTCCTCATACGGCTGCTGTGAGGACCAGAGGCTAGGAGCTTGCAAGCCTAGTTGCCTTTGGGGATCTGCATTTCTGCTGCAGATCTTCTATTTTAAACCCTTGTGCTGTACTAATTGGTCTGTTTTCCTGATGTAGTGTAAATGCAAGCTCCTTTTTCCAAGTTCTGTAGCTCTGTGTGAGTAAGAAAGCAAAAGGCTCCTGGACGTATCCTGCACTTATTTGGGTACTAGTGCAAATGAAGTCAAGAGCAGGATCCTGGCCAGTGGTAAATCTGCATCACTCCACTGCAGCTGGGAGAACTGCAATGATTTAAACGAGCGAAGGATCTGTCCTGGACAGTCTTTTCCAGTTAAAGCACGTGCTGCTGTAGGTGAGAGAAGGAGCTGCCCTACGTTCAAGGCAGGCAAATCACGCAGCTTTTCCGCGGCTCACTTCCAAGACTTCATCGAGACTATGCTGATATGATTTTTGCTCCCCTCTTCTCCCTGCCTGGTGACAGAGCTTGTATCTAACGATCATGTATCTCAGATTTCTAATAGCTGCAGGCTGGAAATTGTCAGGCCTGGGAACTTAACCCTCGTGACTAAATCGATAGCCTCGCGCTGTGTGCAAAGTTGGAAGCGTGATGCGGGGCAAGTTGTAGTAATTACTGAACAGATGCACTTAATGAGATCTCTACTGGCTTCCCAGCTGGCGAGTGGAGCGGTGCGCTGGGACGATGTGACAGCAGTTGCTCAGGTCGTTGTGTGACATCACATCACATCCTCCCCCTTGTTGTCATAGCAGCTGCAATCAACCCCCTGAAAATTTCCCTCAGGAAGACTGCAGACATCGTCACTCTCCATTAAATGGCAGGGCATGGTGCTTTGCTGCTGCGTGCCGCTACGTCTTATTTCTGTTGGTTTAGTGCCCTTTCCAACGCCCCCCACCCCTTCTCACAGTGATGCAGAGCGATGAGACCTGCCAAATGGTGTGTTACTGGGAAAGGGGAGAGGGTAGGCAACTTGCTCAGCCAGTACCGCTTAATTCAGGTTCAACTCCAAGTGCCTTTTTTCCGTTCAGTAGATTGACAGCCAGTTTACACTCAGCAGAGGTGAGGATAAGGAACGCTGTTTGGTTGCATATCTTTTCTCTTTTAATATTGACAATGAATGCTTATTAGGAGTGAAAGCCTTCCAAAATGAAATTTTACTAGTTTCTGCCTTGCATACGTGGGTAGTTCAGGTCCTTGCAGTTCTCCCATGTGGCATGCCAATTGCTTTTTATGAACACGCTTTTTCGCATTCTTTTTTTTCTTTCCATTTCTGGGTCTTGTACGCTTCAACTGCAGTAATGGATCTAGTCCCCAAAATTTGTACTACTGTTTTCCTCTTTATGCTTAATCCTTTTCCCTCTTACGTTGTGCTTCATGAGTGCTGCTGTGATTTAGTTTGAATCATGTTAACTGAAAACTACGCTTTCTTGCTCTAGTCCTGCCTCACCGCTAAGTACATACAGAAAATTTCCAGGGATTTTTTTTTTAATTGCCAGTTTAAGAACAGCAAGTTATTAAACCACTTTGGAAATAGACTTGAAGTGAAAATTATAAATATGTTAACTTTCTCTGAACCTACTTACAGCAAAATGTTCCTCTACTTAGAATACTGACTTCGAGTGTTGTGGGTTTTTTTTTTATGATCCCTGTAGATAAAGGTGAATGACTTGCACATACCAGGCAGATAGACTTAAGAAAACCTAAAGGGAGATTTTTCATGTAGGGTATGATTCTGCTGTTGGATGTGCACATGAAACCTTACTGAAGTCGCAGGATTCTTCAAAAAAGTGGTCCTCGGCTGCAGGCTGAGGAGCTCTGTTGCGTAGTGTTAAAAGTGGGCTCCGTAATTAATGAAAGCAATTGGTATTTTCATCAAATACTAAGTGGGTACAATTGCAATTGTAACGCTCTAGGAAGTGAGCAAAGAATGAACACGCATGGAGAAAAAGGACTCTGTGAAACGTGTAGTTGTTACTGTCAGCTATGCTCCAAAGGCAAAGTGTTGTTTTCCTCTCCCATTAAAACTGGCGTTTGGCAGGATAGGATGTTTGATACGCGGCTGTGCGTGATGTGGGTAGCACGACACTAAGCCCATTTAATTTATATTGATTTCCTCCCCTGCTCCCAAAGCTGTGATTCTTACTGGACATGTATACTGTTAATAATCCCTATTTCCATTGAAATGCGCTCTGAAAATGGGATCTTTAGAATGTTCAGACTTCTTTATTTGCCCGTATTTGGTGGCACTGTACCACATTTTATTTGTCTGCAGGAGGGAGATGGACTTTTCTTCCAACTGTCGGCCCTTGATTTAAAGACAATCTGTGTTCTTTCTGCCTTGAACATTATCATAATTCAGAATTACGGATCTTGCAGGCCAAATTATGTTCTGACTCTTGTGCAACCCTGGTAACTCAAAACATAATTTGGCCTGCAGTGTGTATTATTTTTTTTAAAACTGCCATATGAGCAAATCTAAGAAATCTCTGGCAAAGCTCTATTTCTTTTTCCTTGCCAAAATCTGGAATATTAAAATAGAACTTGATAATCAAAACTGATTTCAATCTGAGCCATAAGGGGGATGATCTATCATTTATATTCCATCTACTGTATATATGGTGTATAGTAGTGTTGAATGCATATGTTAACTGTTACGGAGCACAAAGGACCATGGTAGATTCTACTGCTGCTCCTAGGAACATAAATAATTTTTCAGCATTAATTTACAGAATCTCATTTTCATGGCTCCTCAAATAACAAAAGCAGTGGGATTTTCCAGAGCCTCAGCTGTTGGCTAACTCTGCTGTTACAAAAATCAATGGATATCTTTCAAAAGTTCAGAACAGGACACCCTGTGCTACTTTTGAAAGTTCCTTTGCAGCGTTAATTTCTTTCTGGTAACCTCAACACTTAAATAGAATTCCAGCAGGAAATACCCAAGACCTAATGACTGCTGCTAATCTTAGCTTTTAGTTGATTGTCTGCTTTTCATAAATTATGCAGCCTACCTAGATCAACTGATAATGAGCACTTCAACGGAATGAATTCTGAGTTTTCACAAGCATAATTCAAGGTAGATTTGAGCTGAAAGTGTTTAATGACATTTGGGTGCATGTTTCTTCTGCAAAAATGGTTGATTTTTCCATGCTGTGAACTTTTGGTTGTGGGAGAGGTGGATATTAAGGTAGGTGTTTTACCTCTTCTCCCTATTGAACATAGATAGAAATGATTACATGGAAACCTCCTGCTTCACAGTGCAAAGCCACAGCATGCTGATGTGTGTTGGTACTGGAGCCTGGCATACTTGGAAGGATGATTATCTGAGAACCTGGTTGAACGGGAGGTGTAGCAGCTCCTCCGTGACTGCAGTTTGCAGAGAGCAGGCACTGATTGTTGGTAACTTTTAATTCATCAGGTGAGAAAGTTGAGTCCTTTCTTCTTGGCTGGCCCCTGCTGCAGGAGGAACCTCTGGGAGAGACACAGGGCAAACAGCTGGAGAAACCCTGCCCGAACCATTGCTGTGTCAGTGCCACCCGGGAGTCACCGCAGCGGCCTGGGGAAGTCAGGGGATCCTGGCTGTTATTAAGTGTTGTACGTGAGTTTCCCTTGGAGAGGCTGAGGCTGAGACTGGAATATGGATCAATGTCAGCGGGTGTTAGATCCTGTAACTAAGCAAGTGCTTCAACTATCAGTCCAGCCTGCTGATGCTCCCCAGCATTCCTCCATTCCCGAAGTATCGACAGGTTTTATTATTACAGTTGCTAGGTGGTTTGATATTATTCCTGTCTCCATGGCTAATGCTTAAGGCTTAATGGTTCTTGAGTCAAGGGAAGCGTAAGTACTGAGAACGGCAGTTACAGCACTGCTGATAACTTGGACCCACATGCTCCTGGAAGATGCTCCTGTCAGCTTGACAAACATGATCAGAGTAAATTTTCCTTCATGGGAGAATATGTTTATTCTTTAGTGATGTTTGGTGCCTTATGTTCCAGTCTAATGCTTCCTATTAATTAGAATTCATTGTGCCATTTAAGTGAAATGGCATTTTTGAAGTGAAATTCTGCATGATGACTTGTCATTTACTCTCTGATTGTGTTTGCCTACTTGCCCTCTGAAGCAGCAACAATAATTTGAGCCTTCTGTTTTATTAGTTGTCATTTACAGTAACACTTTACGTGCATAATTATCTTTCTCTAGCTCTGCACTGATACTTAAATGAAACCTCTGGGATGTGTTCCCAGCTGGCTGTGTGTTTACATCTTGTATTCGGTCACTTGCATTTGATCTCTCTTATGTTGTTTGTGGCAAGCAAGTTTTGTGTCCTTTTGGGAAGTTTTTAGCTTTGATTATTTCAGTGTTTATTAAGCACTAATCTGTTCAGATGCTTTGCATAAGCATTCTCAGAGAATGCCTGTATCTTTAGGTCCCTAAGCCAAGAGGCAAAGGAAATTGAGCACTTTGAGAAACTTTGCCTGTAGTGTGTAGGTGCTGTTACAAACATCTTTTTAAATTGGGAAAAGGAGGATGTTTCCATGTTGGTGAAACAAGTGTTATGCTGGAAGGAGGCGAGGAAGATTTTAGACTTGGAGTTGCACACCTTTCCCCAGCCCCCATAGTCCTCTCCACCCTTTGGCTGCAAGATGCCCGAGCCCTGCCGCTTGCTGGCTGACCAAGAGGAGGGGATGGAGTTGGTCGGCATTGAGAGTCTTTCAAAGAAACCTGGAGGAAGAAGGGAAGACAGAACATACTCTAGGTGCCAAAATCTCTCTCGATGGCTTTGCTAAGTCTAATTTGTGTTTCTAAAGAAAATGATACCGTACCTTATGGACCTTGAACTCCTACATCCTAATGATGCAAGTTGGAAAATGCATTGGGAATTTGTGAAAGGAAATGAGCAAATATCCTAATAGTTTTGCAATTGCGAAATAGCCTTCTAGCCAAGCTTACTCCTCCAGAACGAAGCACTGGGAAAACTTTGGACCCATAAAAATAAGTCTTATGCTACACAATTATTTTTTAATTTCATTCAAAACAATCCTTTTCAGTTTTAAGGTTAGCTTGATGTCTTTAGTGGGTTTATTGCGTCTAGTAAACTGCCTATGCAGACAGCACATGCTATGTTTGTCATCATCGCTACAAAATATTTATTTGTTCTTGTTTGCAATAAGCTGATTGTTGAAGTCACTGAGCAGCATTTGAATGGCTAAGACATTTGTGACTGCTATATGAAGTCACATTTTTTACCTTTGGGCACTCAAAAAGCAACAAAGAACAGAATCTTTTGAAATTGTGTGTCATTACCATCAAATAATATCTGATAGCTCAAAAGAAATAATTTTTGTAACATTTTAAATTTTCTTTTGTCCTGCATTGCCTTTCAGTCCATATAACGTCTGTACTTTGTATACATAATTTCGTATTTGTTAAACCGCTATAAACTGCGGGAGGGTTTAGCATTGGAAAATTAAGGCATCTCTTTGTATGACTGCTCAAGAACAAAACAGCAGCAGCTCCAAAACTTTGTTAAAGTTATTTAATCTTTGAAAATGAGGCTGGTATTTTGCATGACAATAATGCCTTTTAAATGAAAGGAGCATTTGCTCTACAGTTCATTGTGGCTGGAGGGCCATGTGCCACAGTGCTTACAAGTGAAGTGTCTAATCTGGTAATTTTGCTCCCCCTTGGAATTCAGTGATCTAAAGCGGGCAACAATTGTTGGTATTATTCTCTCTTCTCCAATCTTTTGCTGATGTAATTCATGCCATCATAAGGCATTCTTTGATCGCTGAAATTTTGGGACACAGGTAAACAGAGCAGTAAGTGGAAAATAAATTGAACATAGTTGCAGAAGGTGGCAGATATTCACAGAAGTGTAAGGATAGAGTGGTCAGGCTGAGGCATGGACATTATATGCCACTTAGGTTACAAAACATGCAGTTGGACTTCCCCCGTGAAAGACTTCGTTTAAAAAACCAAAACAAAACACCAACTTTCCCCTCCAAACCAAACACCAAACTCCCCCAACTACAACAAACCACAACCTCCCCCAACCAAACCAAACCACAACAAAACAAAACCTGAAAACTAAAACAACTTGGAAGAGAAAAGTTACAGATGATATTGTTAAATATTTCAAAAAAGACAGCACGTGAGAAGATTCTGTAAAGAAGCATGGCAGAACCAAAGAAAATCAGTGAAGGCAGTAACTAAATTAGAAGTATTTTGAGCTCAGTCATGCATTTCTATGGGATTAGTCCTATTACAATAAATGAGAGTACTTACTATTGCAAGAGCTGCCAAATTAGACTTGTTCGTAATGATAACTTTTAAAATATAGACTATGCTTTACTTCAGGAGCTTAGTGATATGCTCTTAAGTGCTACGCCCAATGCGTTTATGAAGTGGTGTTTTTGTGGGTTTTGAAAGGTACTGCGAGCAGAGTGCTTTCAGTAATACGGGCAGACGCTTCCACTGAGGTATCCGCATTTTCATTGTGCCTACTACCTCTTCCTGGGATACACCTGAGAAAATAAGAGAGCCGTTGTCTCAGAACTACTCAGTAAAATGTAGTTAAACTCCTTCCTCTGCAGAAAGCTACTGCTGTAAGACCTTTTAAAGGAGGATAGGTTTAACCCCCTCTGCGTTGCATCCACAACATCACGTGTATTGAGGCAGAAGGCCTTATACCCTTGAAGTATAGCTCCTTGAAGGTACTTACACCTTCTGCTGGGCACTTGCAGGGCCAGCAGATAGCTCCTGATGCACAGAGAGACCACAGCTGGTTTGTCCTGATGAGCAGATGACCACCTTGTGACTTCAGAGCACAAAACCCTAAATATATCCCATTTTCAGCCAGAAAACTTGAGTATTTGCTGTGTTGCACAGACTTGGCATTCACCGTGGCTGGCTTGCCCTTGGAGCTGCTGAAGTAGCAGTGTCTCTAGAAAGAGCCAAGGGATATTTTCTTTTTAATACAGAATCAGGGATGTGCCTTAAAAACCAAGGTGTCTGTTGGGAGATGTGGGAGATGTAGCATGTATTATTGCCTAGTTCAGTCTGCACGGTACCTGCAATGAAGTCGCTTACAGTATTACTGGTGAAAAAATGAATCACTTTTCACAGGCGTTTCATTTAGTGGCTTTCAGAAGAACAAAACACACAGAAGTATTTTTCCTTGGCTAATGTTTCAATGTAAAGAGCCATACATAACTTTTATACTGACATTATATATTAGCCAGCGTCAGTGTTTTGCTCAAGGCCTTCACCAAGGCTATATATTCAAGTGCAGTGCGATAAATGCTCTAAGGCCTTGGATCTTTCCTCCTGTTATCACAGGTTGACAGCAACTGGATGTGAAGCTTGGTGAACCTTTTAAAGATACTAATTCTAAATTTATGTAGTATTAAGACAAAGCTGTCCTGTTTAAAGTGGGAAGACAGCTTTGAGGGAAGAGTATATATTACACTGGTCACTACTTTTATGGGTATTGGTAGTTTATGTGAATTAATAACGATAATGCTGGCAAATATCCCGGTGACATTTTTCACGTCAGAAATGCTTAATGATTTGGCTGTACTTGCTTCACAGTGGAGATTTTAAAAAAGGAGTTAAAGAAGAGTTTTTATTTTAAAATGCATAGCATCTTTGTGTGGGTAAATCCTTTTGCATCACGACTGAAGACCAGTTGCTGCAAAGGCGATGCTGAGAAGAGCTGTCTGCAGGTACTCACCGGCAGATTGCCAATGACAGGGAACTGGGAAGCAGCACTCGCTTTCTGTATGCACCAGACACTTTAGTTATTGACCTGAATTTCAATTGCTTGAAACAATTATATCAGGTGGGATCATGTCACCAGTGCATTTCTGCTGTGAGCCGGTAGAAAGCAGACAAGCTGAAAAGGAGAGAGACACGTGATGGTGCTCCTAACATTTGCACCGGCGGCTTATGAAGCGGTGTAGCGTTACTGTATGGTTGACTTGCTGCGTCGCCTATTAATGAGAAGTTTAGTTACCAGGATTATCTTTCTTCGTTTTTTGCACATGCCGTTCTCTATTTGTGAGAAACGCTTCCTGTCTGTGCCACCAGAGCAGTGTTAGGTTTTGCTAATCAAAGATCGGGCTTGATTTTGTAGATTGGAGGAGACAAATCCTGCCCGGCTCTCAACCTGTGCTCTGAAGCACGGGCACATAAGCACAGGGTCTCTTTGTATCCTGGGTTTAAGGTGCTGCAGGGCAGTATTTCTTACGCTGCCACTCAGAATAGAGTCCTGAAATAGGTCTAAAAGGCCTTTATAGCTGATCCTATGCTGCTTGTAAAGTAAATAAATAAAGGGTGCATGCACTGGTGCCGCAGCGTGCTTGAGGGAATCCTGTGGTGGCTCAGCAATGCCTGCAAAGGGACCAGGGATGAAGGAAGCTAGAAACTCAGCCCACTTCCATTAATGAACCACTTCTGCAATATTTCTAGAGCCATTCTGCACAGGGTTGGAACCGAAAGAAAACTTTAAATATTTACTTTCATCCTGTAACTCACAAGCAATGTGCTTAAAATTAGCCTGACTTTGAGCAAGGATTGCACCTCATGACCTTTGAAGGTTGTTCCCAACCAAAGTTGTTCAGTGAGTCTATACATGAATGAAAACCTTCTTTAGATTAAGATAAGGCAAAAAAGTAAATCATACTTAAAAATATTATTTTTTCTTTCAGTTTCTACTTCCTTTCTTATTTTTTACGTATCCTGAAAGGATCTTATTCTCCCATTGAAAAGAATGGCAACAAGTTCTGCTAATTTCAGTTGGATCAAGGCTGGATTTGTGCAGACAGAAATGCATTTACATTGCACTTAGAGGGAAAAGCAGGGCATCACCTTCTTTAGTTTGAAGCTTCTCTTACAGAGTCTTTTGGAAGTATCGTGGGCAACGGGCGAAGTTTGTGCAGTGTATCTCTCTTGCCTACAAGTTTTAGGAATGCTGTGACAAGGGACAAGTGACAATAGCTGTATGGCACCAGGGCAGCCTGGTTCGCGTTCAGCCTCCTGTTCCTGAGACAGTGCTCAGAAGAGGGAAAAAGGAGGCTTCTCTGAGTAAAACTGAATTGCTGAACAGTTAAGGAGAGGCATTATGGTAAAGTCTTTTCAAAAAAGAGGATGGAATGGTCCTTCTCTTGCGTGCAGGATGGACAACCAAGGATGAGTCTTTCATGGCCTGCTGTCCGTGCAAACCTGCCAGTGCTGGTAGATGAAAAAGCAGTAAAGTGCGGGGCATTTCCAGTCAGAACTACCACTGATGTCCTTGAGCTGTGAATCCACTCTGTTGTGTGGCACATGCGATGGCCATCTGTCCAGGACTCCGGTGATTGAAAGAGCTAGCAGGTCTGTCTGCCTCTGCTTGTCTATCTGGCAGCATGCAGCTGAGGCTTTGGGGAAAGAAAGGAATTTCCAAGGCTTCGTTTTAAATATGTATTGTGTGTATTTGTGTGAATTTATGGAAGCAAGGGGGGCGTAAAGAACAACGCAGCAATTGTACACGAACTTAGCAGAGGTATAAATGAGCAAAGGTGTTAAGGCAGTGAGCACCTGGGATTTCAAGAAGCTCCAAATAGGAGAGAGAGTTACTTGAAAAGGCATCATTTATACTTAGTTGCCTTCCTTGCTACACTCTTTTGGCCTCCTGGCTTTTTGGATTTCATGGGCAAACCTTAGAAGTCACATGTAAGGAAAGAGGAATGGGGAAAACGACATGTTAGTAAGTAGATGTAAGACTGCTCTGAGGGAAAGGCGGAACAAGGTGTGGGCTTCCTGGCACAGGCGTCCTGGGGTGCTCTCTAGGTGTGCTCTGGGTCACCTCCGGGCTGGGATGATGCCTGGGGTCCCTGCCTGGCAGGGAAGGGATGGAGAGCGGGGTCAGAGGAACTTCCTCAGGAGCCTCGCTCACAGCCAGATGCTAAACCTGGATCCCCCTGGGACTGCAGACTGAAATAGAAGGGCAAAGGAAATAGTGTATAATTGGTCCCTATTGAAAACAAAGGGATTGTTGCCTTGTAAAATCAAATATTTTGTGAATGAAGCTTCCAGAGACTCATGTTTTGGAGTTCCTTTAAGGTGAAAAGCTCTCTTAGGAGGTGGTAACTAAGCCAGAGCCCACAACATGTTTCTATTCTCTTCTGAGTATGACCTGTCCATGCATAGGAAGATACCTGATGGAAACCTGAGCGGACAGAGCGATGATCCCAGGGGTGCATACAGCTTAAAAATTAAAATGGGATGCTGGAAAGGAAAGGATGCAAAACAGAGAAAATAGTGAGTTCATCTCTTGAGAAAGAGAAATCAGAAATGCCTATTTCTTCTCCCAATCATCTCTTGCTTTGTCTGATATAAACTCAACTGAAATCAGAGGCAATGGGTTCTCTTTTCTATTTGACTTTTAGAATAGATTCAGTGAGAGAAAATGTGGGTAGAGCCTACTGCTGGAATTGCTGGTTTGACTTACGGTTAACTATCTCAGCCATGCTTTCCAGTACCCAAAAGTCTTTTATATGTGGTCCAAGCTAATGATTGTCACTTGTTTAACAGGATAAACAGCACTAATTAATAAGAATAGTAGCTCAGCATTTATCTACTCTGTTCATTGTAGTGCAGAATGGTTTTAGTGACTCCATCTTTAATTATATCTGGCTAAAGGAATAAAAAATTTTCAACTATGTCCGCCATTTTTCTTACTGCGCAGCATCTTTGTCAGTAAATGGACTAGTCTGAAATGTTTGGCTTTATGGACTGCCACAGAAAGCAGTCCAGTCTGTGGAGTACTGCAGTCTTTGCATAGGGTGAGGATGAAAGATGGTTTCCCAAAATTATGTCCTAACCCTCTAATACATCTAGAAGAAACAATGCAGAGGAAGATCACAAGAGTCTTCTATGCTCTGAGCTCCTAGGGAGGCCTGTCTGCTCAGTGTAGCTTGCAGATGTGTCAAAAGACTTTGATTCTTTTGACTTGCACACAGAATCACAGAGTGGTTGAGGTTGGAAGGGTCCTCATCCCATGTCCAGTCCCCCGGCTCAAGCATGGCCATGTAGACTCAAATCAGCCCAGGACCATGTCCAGATGGCTTCAGAATATCTCCAAGGATGGAGGCTCCACAACCTCCCTAAGCTTCATAGAGGGGAAGGACCATCTCAGCCTGCTGGCAATACTCCTAATGAAGCCCAGGACACCGTTAGCTGCTGTCACTGCTAAGGTGAGTTGCTGACTGATGTTCAAGCACAACTGGCCTTCTCTCGCCCATCAGCAAGGCCAGACCTTGCACTTGGGCATGACGCTTCTGGGACATCTCCCCTCCTTTATGAACCTCTGTGCCGGGGAACAGCCAGGACCAGGAAGCACAAGAGAGAAATCGTGGCACTGTGAAGTGTCCTAGCCCACCTCGCTCCAAGTATCCCAGCTGGAAAATGTATTTTTAGGCTGTGCTCCAGTGCTGTAGATCATTTCCAGCCTCAAAACCTACCATGGCATTGGATTAGGCATCGGAAACGGCGTTGGTGGGCAGAAGGTGTGCACTTCTGGGCTATAATTGCTGTTGAGGAAATCAGCCTAATACTGCATGACATCTTACATTCTGTCTTGTGGCACATATGGGGCAGTATCAGTACAAGGATTTTGTTATAAGGCACTTGAAAACAGTCTGGGGCAATGAGGAGCAGAAGGCAAATGCAAAGTACTGTGGTTTGGGTTGTGTTTTTTTTTTCTGTTGAATGTTCCTGTCACTACCACAGTAGCATAAGATACCTTTGCTATGGATACAAAGGCTCTAGCCCTCTTAATTCTTCAGGAACAACTTGTTTACAGCCTGACTGCACTAAGATCATAAAGACGTGTGCTGTTGTTGATGCATATCAGAAAAGTACCTGTCTTCGTAACAGATGACATTTGCAAAAGCTCCTAATGATGTGGGAGCTGAGGCTCTGCTTTCAGGTGTGACACAAGCACTTAAGGACTTGTGCTCCCAAAGCACTACCTGCTTTTGTATCTTAGAACTTGTGTAGAGTAATGGTTGCATCAGTCTTGTATTTCCAGGCAACAGAAGTGCCTGGCCGAGCAAGGATGCCATTGTATCACCATCAATTTAAGTACCTGTTGATAAAGTGCTCTGGAGCTACTGCATTTCACCCATGCTAGAGAATCATTTGATTTGCTGCATCACACAGTTTTATGACCAAGCTGTCATATCAGAGCTGGCCGGTACACGTGGCTGAGATGGTTTGTTGCTCTGTGATGGTTATGCATTCAGCTATTTTTAAAGCTGGTTCCCTTGGTGAACAGGAAAACACAAACCTCACCCGTATCAGAGACTGAACTTCTGGTCTGGCATTCCTTTAGCTGTGCATAGTTCATTGATTTTTCTTTCTTTTTCTTTTTTTTTTTTTTTTAAAGATCGCTCTATTTCATCCCTGTGTGGAACAGCAGCATACATTCTTTCCTTTTTTTGGCTTTCAGCAAGGGAATAAAGGTGCCTGTGAGAAATTCACAGGAGGCCTCATTTACTAGTATTACAAAGTTCAAATCCGAAGGGTCACACCCACAAGAGCTAATTGTCAAACTCTGCTCTACCAATGGAAAAAAAATATGTTTCCATGGTAACTTTCTAATAAGTCTGCTTGAAAACCTTTCCAAGAACTTTTTTCCAGCACATTAGCCATTTGTGAGGTCAAGCGGCTCCTATGCTGTAGGTATAACCTCACATGATATTACTGGTCGTTTTTACACTGCCCAATTATTTTCAAGGAGACAGCCTCAAACACAATCTGTACAAGCAGCACATGAAACCAGGCCAGGGCAGGATTTCACCTAATTTAAGGCATCCTCATCTGAGGTAATCATGTTGGCTTCCTTTATAGTCAACATAGAGAAATAGATTCTTGTAGGGTGTTGTTCATCTGACCTGTTTTAGACACCAATCTCAGGCTGAGCTGAATCATGCCCTAGAAGTGACATTTTCTTTCTTTTGAGTATAAAGAGCCTGGATGACTGTATCGCACTTGTCGCTATCTAGATCTGAAGAGATGCCCCCTCACTCCCCAGGTGCTTTTGCAATCTAGGGGTCTAAGGAATATGCTTTTAGGAAAAAAGGTAGAATGAGTAAGTAGAGAGTCTGGAAAACATGATGGACACACATATAACAGTTTTCAAATACGTAAGTCATTTGAAAAGACGGGAAAAGTGATTGAACTGGACAAAAGGAGTGGGTTAAACCCTTCTAATAATAAGGATCGCAAGACACCAGTGTTTCACGGAGAAGTACTGATTACCTACTTTTTTGCAGAAGCATTCCACAATTTGTTTCACTTCCCAGCACTCCAGAAGTTCCAGCCTTCTACTTTAACAGAAAGGTACTTACTGATATACTTTTTTCCTGTTGTCAAGACAACACATGGTTGTATATCCTCTTTTTGTTTCTCAAGGATGTACTAAAAAAAAAAGCAGCAAACAGCTTTGGTTTTGTTTTGTTTCATTTTTTCTTCTAAAAGGATTTTTTTAACAAGTTTTTTTTATGGTTTCGGGGAGGGGAGTTGCCAAAGAGTTTTGGCTGCGTAGAGTACAAGAAGTTTCATACGTATTTGAATGGAAATAAAATTTGAAGAAGATAGTTTGTAGATATTAAGTATGCAATTTTTATTGCTTTTCTGATATTTTAACTAAGTGCTTCATGGGAAATCAGGAGGAGATTTCACATGGTTCAAAACAATCAGCAATGGTGCTTTAAAAAAAAAAAAAAGAGTTAAAAACTCTCTCGTTCCTCTAGTTTACCTGTTGTAGTAACAGGAATATTTGGCAGTGAAATAATGTGAAATGTGACAGTGGATGTTCTTACTACGTGTATTACTTTTTTTCCTCCCTCTCTACTGGTAGAAGTCAGTCAGACCAAAGTTTCCTGAACAGTTCAAGGTGTTTCAGGCCACTGAAAGGAGTAGTTCTGCTGTCTCCCTCCAAATGGTTACGTGTTTCTGCATCCTCATCACCTTCAGCCACTGCAGATGGGGCCACATCTGGGCAAAGCACCTGAGCTTGGAACTGACCCTGGATAAAATGTCCCAATGTCAGGAACAGCGTGGTGCAGGTTTGGAAATAAATGGAAGACGAGAGGATAGGACTCCTTCTTTTGGACACAATGCTAACTTAAAGTGTTGGTGAAAGCAGGAATCCAGCTGTGATGCTTGCTTGTTTTGACTGCTTTGTGAAACTTCCTTCGTCAGTGGTTGGCATCTTTTAGTAGCTTTGCTAAGGGTGAAGTTGAAATGTCATTCTTCCAATTACAAAGTATAATTGAGGGAGCAAATGGTGCTATAACAAGAAAGTGCATTTTGATCTTGCTTTGTTTTCATTAAGGCATAATCTGGTAACCAAGGACATTTTAATTCTTTTAACGATTTTAGAGTGGGTTGGGGAGTTTGGACCTGCTTCCTGTGAAATTAAAAATAACCCAACTAATTTGTGTGGCTTGATGTCTCTTTTCTTCCTTGCACTCATAGATGAAACGGTTAGAATTTGGATTCATTGCACTGACCACCTGCTATTTGCAGAGCAAGCCGTTTGCTAGGGGAAAGGAAATTTAGCAACTGGGATGACAAATGTGGATGCTGTTACTCTGCTGTGTATGGAGCTACCTCAACCTGTAGTTTTTAGCCTTGCAAATACAGCAGATTTTCTTCTAGGAAGAAAAGATTTTCCTGTTTACAAAAGTGTAAGTTACAAATCCTATCAGAACTTTTGTTTTTGACAGCTGTGTGTCTCTGAAGCTTTATTTTCCACTACGCTTTCGCAAATGGAAGCGGTTATGTTCAAAATTGTGAAAATATAATTTCAGGTCTGGTCATTGTCCTCTATTATTTTTCTGTTTGACCCAGAGTTCAGTTGCACAACTTGGTCATGATGATGATGCGCGTAACAAATTTCTGCCCATTTCTGCAATACTTAAGATGGCTCAGAGGTTAATGTCTCTGACTGCTGGATTGCTAACTCAAAACATATTGTGAGTTGGTGTAATTTTTAGTCAATGTGACACAGTTTTTCTATTAAAGTGTTTAAGCTCTTAAACTCCTTTTTCTATTCAGGAACATTCAGAGCCCGAGACTGAGAGCAGAAGGGGGTGAGTGCAAAATCCAGTAGCATATGTTCTGAAATATTTTGAAATTTAAACTATGTAGTTTGAGACTTCCTGGCCTGTACCCTTTCTGGATACTTTTCTTGCCTCACAAGTTTTATATTCTCTAAAACTTCATAGCTATTATGCATCAGCATTTAGAACATCAGATGGAGCAAAGCTTTACAGTCTGGATCTTCCTTGCAGAGGGAAAAATTGGGAAAGAGGAAAACCACTGAAATTGCTACCACATTTTAAAGCCTTGGAAAGGTGGGAAGTTTGAAACCACTTCCTTAAACAGGGGCCTGGAAACTACTTGTTCTTCACCAGTGAATGTGGAGATGCTAGTGCAATTTTGAGGAAAAATGGATTTGTGCAGTGGATTTGCTTCTGGGACTGTAGCACTGCTTGCTGCATTGCAATTTGATTTGCCAAACGCTATTAAATGTCCTATGTGCTGGAATGCTGACTACGGATACTGCAGATTAGCGGCAGGCTGGTAGTTTTGGAGAGGACTAGCAGAGTTGTACAGGCACCTTCCGTGGGTGGCCGGTGGCCTTAACCTCAATGAATGTCTATAAAGTTGTATGCGCACCTACTCAGTGCTGGCTCTGAAGTTGGATGGACCCCAGCTGGCTTCAGCCTGGAAGGTATCTTCTAGTTATGTTGTCACCCTGTTGTGCCCAAACTAAGAAAGCCTCCTGAAAGCTTGCTGGTTTTATAAATTTATTTCTCACGGTAGCACTTTTTTAGCTTTGATTAAACGGTGCTGTTTTGAAAGGGACAAAAGCACTCTAAAGAGTAATACTGTGGGGTTTTTAGCTATTTTGATTCTAAGCTAAACCTATTCAGTGTGTACGTTAGTGTTCATATACATGCACAGACCAATCTAAATCCAGGTTGCAGCATGCTTCACTGAGGTTCACGATTTCTAATGACTTTACTTGTACAAATGTCACCATCTGGAACTAGCTCATGTGACTTTTTATATTGAAGGAACAGACTGATTATATTTAGAAATCTGAGACTCTAGATTTTCTTGTGATATTATATTACCCCGTCACATCAAATTTCAATAAGGGGGGATTTGTGCGGTTTCCATCTAAAACAAATAGCTACAAAATACACAATGATTACCCAATAAGGTTGTATCACTTGATACTTTCATAAGAAATAAAAAGAAAGAAAAAAATGTTTGCTTCTGTTGTGCAGATTATAAGTTTTTCGGCTTTTCTTGTTCAGCTCTGCTGAAACTTCTGCATCTTAAGGTGCATTTCAAAATGTACTTATTAAAGCTGAGTGCATTAGAAGCTTCTCGCTTGAGACTGAAAGTATTGTATTCAGATAATAATCAGTTATATCTGCAGTTCTAGTCTCGGAGACTGAATCCTACTGAGGCTGATTATATCTGCAGCCAAAACTGGTGATAGTTCAAGAAACCTTGATATCGACAGTTTAGAATTGCTCTTTGGAAGTTTATAAGGTTTAGATTTCCTTCTGAATTATTGTGCCTACATCCTGGCCTGAATCCAGGGACACTGCTTTTATGCCACAAATAGGTTTCTTCAGAAAAGCTTCAAGAGATTAAAAGTCAAGCTGCCTTTTACAGACCTGAAAAACGGTTGTTATTCTTGTCCTCCCCTTAACTGTTTTCTTGGGAAGAACATCTTGGGTGACAAGTTTTAAATGTACTCGATGTTGATGAGCTTGGCTTTGGTCTTGTATTGTTTGTGAGGATCTAGTCTTTTTTTTCTTTTTTTTTTTTTTTTTCAGTCAAGGCTGGAAGAGACCTTGACAGATCATCTGGCCCAACATTTTGTGGGAAAGGGAGCTTAGATGAGATTATGTAGCACCTCATCCAGTCGCGTCTTGAAAACCTCCAGCGATGAGGACTCTACCACACTCCTGGGGAGGTTGTTCCAGTGATCGATTGTTCTTATTGTAAAAAATTTCTTATATCGAGATGAAACCTCCCTTGGTGCATGTTTACCCCATGCAGAAGAGAGAGCCTCCATCCTCTTTGTAGCTGCCTTTTAAGTACTGGAACACTGTGTTGGTGTCCCCTCTAAGCCTTCTCTTCTCCAGGGAGAAAAGACTGAACTCCTGCAGTATTTCCTTATACAGCAGGTTCTCCAGCCCTTTGATCATCTTCATGGCCCTCTTTTGGGACCCTCTCCAATCTGCCTGCATTTTTGAATTGCAGGGACCAGAGCTGGACACAGTACTCCAGGTGCAGCCTGAGAAGTACTGAGTGGGATGATTGTGTCCCTGTCTCTGCTAGTAATGTCCCTGCAGATGCGGCCCAGGATCAGATCTGCCTTGGTTGCTGCAGCAGCATGTTGCTGACTCCTCTTCAGCTTGTCTACCAAGACCCCCAGGTCCCTTTCAGCAAGGCTGCTCCCCAGCCACCCAGCTCCCAGCCTGTACTGGGCTCTTTGGTTAGGATGTGCCAGGTGCAGGACTTTACACTTGTCTTTGTGAAACTTCACACAGTTCTTGCTAGCCCACTTTTCCAGGTCTCTCTGTAAGATAGCTCTTCCTTCTAACGTATCCACCTCACTAGCCAGTTTAGTGTCATCAGCAAACGTGGTGCGAGTGCTTTCAATCTCATTGTACAGATCGTTTATGAAGATGCGGAACAGCGTTGGGCCTGGTATTGATGTCTGGGGGACCTCACTGGTGACAGGCTGCCCAGCCTGAGTAAAAACCATTGATCACCACCCTCTGAGTATGGTCTGTGAGCCAATTTCCTACCCATCTCGCAGACCACCCATCCAGTCTATATCTTGCCGGTTTGGCCAGGAGAAGGTTGTGGGGAAACAGCATTGAACACTTTGCTGAAGTCCAGGTAAACACCACCTGCTGCTCTCACCGTGTAACACAAAATGTTATTTTGTTGTAGAAGGTGATCAGGTTATTCTGGCATGGTTTGCCTTTGGCAAATCTGTGCTGGCTCTTCCCAATCACTTGCTTAATTTGGTTTGTAATAGTTTCTGGGAGGACTTGTTCCATTACTTTCCTAGGGAGTGAATTAAGACTAATGGGCCTGTAGTTTCCCGAGTCCTCTTTTGGGCCCTTCTTGCAGATGGGTATGACATTTGCCCTCTTCCAGGCATCAGGGATATCCTCCAGTCTTCGCTTTTCAAATATTGTAGATGGTGGCCTTGCAACAACATTGGCCACTTCTCTTACCACCCTGGGGTGGTGGATTCCCTCCAGGCCCACAGATTTACGTGGGTTGAGTCCTTGCAAGAGGACCCTTCCTCCGATACTGGTGTGTCTGAAGACCTCTTTGACCTACACCCTTATCTCTGACTGGCAAGACGGAGGAGAAGATCGCTCGGGCCTTTTCAGTTCGCTCTGAAGTCCTTGCCTGGGATTTGCTTTACCATGTCACGGTGCCCAGATGGAAAAGGAGCAGGGGATGGTACTTTGTGCTTTTAACCAGTGTGGCAGCCTCCCTGTGACATCCCAGAGCAGTCCTGGGAGGTCAGCACCATGGGGCCCTAGTATTTCTCCTTGCAAAGTCTCAAATAATCCTCTGTTGCTTGTTTCTCCTCCCAAACACTGTGTAGCCTGCTGCCTCCCTCCTGCAGCTCCTCCACCAGAGCACACCTTGGGCAGGTGCAGACCGGGCAGCCCTCATCAGTTCTCTGCCGCCATGCTTCCACCAGACCCAAAGCGCTGCCTAACAAGCCCTCCTAGTTCTCTGGAGACCTGGGGCTGCTGGGCAGGCTCGCACGGCCACCAGCTAGCTTGGGGTGGCCATCGGGGCTGCAGCCTTGGGAAGCCTCCGCGTCCTCCCGCAGGCAGGGCTCCTGTCTGGGGAGGGAGGGGAAACCGCTGCTGCTTGGCTGCTCGGGTGAAGGGGGCCTCCTTGTATGCCCCTGCCTGGGCAGGAGCCAGGGGCAGCGCTGGCCTCTGGGAGGGCACCTGGTAGCGGAGTGTCAGGGCAAGGTGCCTGGAAATAGTGGGGAGTAGGGCAAGTTGTCCTCAGGCTTTTTTCCAGAGGGAACACACTTCCCCTAGGTCTGCTTCTCTGATTCTCTTATTTCCCCTGGTGTTTTTTTTTTTTTGTTTGTTTTTTCTTTGCTTGTTTTTGCTCTGTTGTAAGTGATACAGTTTGGATTGCTCCACATATTGCCAGGTGACAGCAGGGGTGAAGAAGAGGGGTAAAAGGTGTCCCAGAAGCCATGGGGAGAGGCGGCTGAGCTCTGTGTAGAAGCAGCTGTTGGTCAGAGAGCACCGGGTTGCTGCTGGGGAGGTTTCACCAAGTGAGAAAATGTGGGGTTTTGCCAGTTGATTCATGTCCTTTTAATTTTTTTTCCAGTAAAAAAGCCCCATGAATTGCTGTGAAAGTGCTTAAGTGTTGTCTCCCGGTATAAAAAGCAGTGATGGCTTCCCTTATAGTTATTACAACAGTGGATGGCCAGATGCACGAGTGTAACAAAATCCAGGAACTGCATTTTAAAAACTATGTCCCAGAATACAAAAAAAAAGTGTTGTTTGTATTTAGTTCTTGCTGGAGACATATGCCGTGACAGACAATGTGAAAAACCCCTTTGATTTGGAGAAAGGGCATTGCGAAACAGTGTTCAAAGGGCTGCACAAATTACTTCACACAGGGCTTGCAAATGTTTCTGTGATGTCTCTGGAGGCCTTTCCTGGCATCTGCTATGCTGTTACCAACCATGAGCTCCGGGAAATCCACAAACATTTCAAAATGTATCTGGGGAATGTAGGAGTCAGGGCATGAAATACCCAGATGGGAATATTCTTGAACTTTAGAGGAGTTAAGGTCTGGTTGCCCACAATGTGATGCCATCCTTTTCCTTAATGAGCTGACAGCCCAGATCGGAACATCAGAACACCCCGGTACCTGTTGAGCTCTGGGTGTAGGTTTCAGTGGGGGATTGTCATGAGTTTGTGATATTGCAGGAGGTACTTTCGAATCTGGGTATGCCTAGAGTATATTTTTGATTTTATGTTCAAACAAACAAAACTTCATGGGGTGGCAGTGGAGTGATGAAACTGAACAGGTTCCCTTCTTGTTGTGGGTTTGGTGGGGTTTTTTTTGCCACATGATGGAATACAGAAGAATGGGCTCCAGTCCTGACCTGAGCTCTCAGCAACGATACCACTCTTCCCTCTGAATACAACTGGCTCATTGATGCACAGAAAATTAAAAATTAGCGGGACTGCAATTAAGAAGCAGCAGTGCTAAAGGTGGGTGTGACTTGTGCTGTAGAAAAGATGCTCCTTTTCTAGGTGATGGAAAGCAAATTCTGCTTTCCCTGACTCCCACACGGCCCCTTTGTTTTCAGCAGGCTTCCCACCAGTGCCTCTGCAAGCCTGTTCTTAGGTGCAACCAAAAGCAGAATTTTCTCTTTGTTATTCCCACACTTCAGAGGCAATTCTGCTTTTACTGAACTGAATGGAAATTTGTGAGTAAGGATGATGTTTAGATTCATCTGCAGTGCTGCTGTAGAGTTCATGCAGCCCTGCTCGTCTTCAGTAAATGTCAGCTTTGTGCTGTGGTTTTCACTGAAGTGACATCGACTGAATTGGAAAAGACCTGTGGGAAAAAATAAACTGATGACAAAAGTTTTGAATGATGGACTTGGGGACAATAGATGTGCATGTTACATCTCTTTCAATTTTCTAAGATTTTTTTCCTCTCATAACTTGAGTAGGATGGAAATCTTTTCAGTCTGGTGGATTTGATATTTTTAATCTCACTTTTTATTGTGTTGTGAAAAAAAATGAACATAATCTTCTCATTTACGTCCCACAGTGTTACCACTGGTCCAAAATCTCTGAGGCTTTCACATCTATTCCACACCTCTGCTAGCACTGTGCCAGTCTTGATCTGGTTGAATGAGAGCTGCTGCCGCGAATAATGTTAATGACTTCCCCATCTCCTCACTCCGGTTTTCCTCTGGTTCTCAGGCGTGCTTTCTAGAGAGTGCATATAAGGGAGAGAGATTACTAGAGTCCTTTCTTATTCCTAAAGGCATCTGAAAATTCTGTTAGGAGTCACTTGCTGTAAAATTATCTCCTGCTATTTCATAGCAGAAATATTTAAGATTTTGTAGAAATTCGTTTGAGGCTCAGGAAGGTACAATCCTGTTTAACAAAAGTCTCTGTAGCCTTGGTCTCATCATCTTTAATGCTGCATTTGAGGATTACTGGTTCTCCCAAGGAGGGTACCTTGCTGTTGAATTAGTCAGGCACAGGACAGAGCCCTTGGTCTGGCTGTGGTGAATACATTTTTGGATAAACTTGGACCAGCATGGTGAGTTTATGTTACATCAAGGATTTGCTACAACGTCTGCGGCATTTTTGACTGAGTACTGCAAGCCTTTTAAAGCCATATAGTTTTATTGTTTTTTTTTTTTTCTCAATGAACCAGTCTGAGACTCTGTAGAGCACAGAATTACTGCACTATAATACAAGGTATTAACATAACATTAAAGCAGTCTTCCTTACCGATTTCCTCCTACCACGAGAACATTGTTTCATAATATGTGTACTGGAATGAAAATGCTAAAAAATGCAACATGAATATTCGCTAACTGCAGGTATTTTTACAGTGCTGATCCCTCTAATAATCAAGGCAGATGTAACGATAGTCATCTGTGTACTTCTATGAGTCTGTGCTATGTTTAGTTTGTTAATGGACTGGAGAGTGATTTCTGATGATGATTCATGCGTTATTAGAAAGGGAAAAAGTGGATGATGAAATGACAGGAGAGGCTGGGAGCTTAAGTTTATAAATAATCGTAGCATCTGACAGTTGATCCAGTCTCAGTGGAAGCTCTTTGGGAACAGTGCTAAGCACTGGATCTTGATGAATGGTCAGAGTAAGGTGAGGCAAGGAACTACGGCTTTATTCAGATCTTCCTCCAGTTGACTTAAATAAGAGTGGATGAAAACTCTCTTGTAAAGAAGCGCTTTTGAATCTTCCTCCAGACTTTGAGGGGTTTTGCCTTCTTGTTTATAGTAGTACAGTCTTTAAAATATTTTCCCCTGGAAAAGTATATCAATCTATGGGTTTCTTAGTGAAGTGTGTTGATATTAACTATTACATAAAGAAGCTCTACCGTATCAGAGCCACTAGACGAATATTGTTACAGAACTGTATGGAAGTGGTGGTATAATTCAACTATGATTGCTCAGACATCACAGCAGGTTATTTTTATCAAAAGAATTGGTGCTGGCTCGGTAACACTTATGCAAGCTTATTTCATGAAGCATAACAGCATGGGTAGAACAGGTGTCTTAAAGGTGTTGGTAGTATGGGATTCAATCTGAGCCTTGCATGCCAGGTGAGATTTCATAAATCAGACAACCAAGTAGATAGCTTCCTTGTGAACTGGTATTCATCTGGGATTAACTTAGGGACTAATGCCATTGCACAGTTGTGGCCTGATTGTACATTTTCCTTAAAGACATTTTTAAATAGGAAGCTGAGTTTTCAACTTATTTTGTACAAGTCCCTGTTTCTTCTGAGAAATACTAAGTTTTCATTGTAAAACTGAAAGATGCCCAAGCTGAAAGAGCCTTAGCTTTCAAACAAACATCAGTACTTTCCATGGGAAACATTCAGAGACTTTTAGAAATATTTGTGTAGAGCCCTTCACACATCCTCCTCAAAACCCTTCCTTTTTTTCTAAGCAGCTCTAGTGGCAGTATAATTTCTTCAACTGCCAAAACACCCTTTTGAAATCCAGTTGCTGTGCAACTCTGGACAAGGCATCTTTAATTTACTTTCTGTAAATTCCAGCAAAGTGGGCAAAACTGCTTCTTTGTTCACATTCTTAATGAGAATAGCACAGTTCAGCGGGCAGGGCCCTACAGCGACCATCTACTCCCACTGCCTGAGCACTTCAGGACTGACCAAAAGCTCAAGCATGGCATTAAGGGCATTGTCCAAATGCCTGTTAAACGCCGACAGGCTTGGGGTATTGACCGCCTCTCCAGGAAGCCTCTTCCAGGGTTTGACCACCCTCTCGGTAAAGAAATGTTTTCTCCTGTCAAGTCTGAACCTCCGCTGATGCAGCTTTGAACCATTAATTAAATACCTCTATTGTGAGTCACTTGAAAGTTGTCCTTTTCTTTAGACATCACCCCGTTATCTAGAGCTATGAAGCAGATAGTGACTTGGTGGTGTCACAGGGCTGTACAGGCCGCGATCTGTATCCTCTTACTTGATGTTCAGTGTTTGAAGTCAAGGCCTGAAGTTGTGAGCTTGGTTCACTAAAGCGTGTGCTTCTTCCGCAGGACTTGACCCAGTGTCTCTGAGGAAAAGAGATCATTTCTGCCGGCTCGCAAAGGACTTGAAATCAGGGCTATTACACTTTTAGGGTCCGCCTGCACAAGGGGGCTACATTTGGAGTGATGTGACTTGATGTGTAACCGCATCATAATTGGTGACTCTACATACGGGCTGTATCTGAGTGATGAACTGGTATTTAAAAAACACAAGAGCTGCTGAACTGAGCCAGACTAAAGCATGTGCAGTCCAGTGGTCTGTCTCAGGTAGTGGCCAGAAGTGCAGGGTGATCAGCTTATTTTTTAGCACCTTGTGACAGGGGATATGCCTCTTCGATTAGATGAGGAAGGTCAGGGCCAGATGTTCCCCATTCTTCTGCTGGGATGAGATAACTTTTCCAGGCTCAAGAAGAGCAGAGAGAAAAGGGAAGTACTGAACTAAGAAGCTTCTGCAGATTTTTCACTCTGATTTCCTCCGTATTCCAGTGTGCCCTAGGCAGACTGGGGTATCTGGGTGTCCTATGACAGCATTTGCTGATGGAGTACTATAGGAAATGGCACAAACACTTAATTTTTGTTCTGCATCCTTGCTTCTGGATGGGGAAGATGGCCCCTCAGCTGTGCAGGAATGTATGTGGGTCTTTGTACAGCAGAAACACAACTGAAAAAGGGTAAAGGGTGCAGTGTGTGAGAGAGTCAAATGTGCTTGGGCTCATCCAGTGATGGCTGTACTTCCACTCAACTGCTACAAGTTGAGGGGAGCATGATGAGCCATGGAGGAGTGGGTGAAGAAGCTCAAAGACAGAGGATTGCTGGTGGGCAAGGTGGCAATGTCTTGCTACCACATCTGGTACCGCTTGCATGTGTCTGGTCACTATGCTGTTGTTTATATGATATATTTTCTAACAGAAGTGAGCTAGAAGTTGTGGCTAGCCCGCATGGGCAGAATCCTGTTCTAAAAATCACATGGTTTATTATTTCCATCTATCTCTCTTAGATTCACCATACTGAAATATATGACCTAGACCAAGCTTTCCAGATGTATAGTTACCCTCGAGAGAAAGATGCGAGTGGGTTTGCTACAACAGGCAATCTGTTAGCACTACGAGAAGTAAGAGATCTCAGCTAAATGTAGAAAATCAGCCTGGACGTTTCTGGCTTAAAAAAAAAAAGTCATGTTCCAGAAGCCAAAAATTAAGGTAGCTTCATCATCTTGCAGTGGAGAAGTTTTATATATCTACATAGTTCCTCTTCCATCATCTCTTGGTTCACATCTTTTCTGGTAGCCGTTTTCAGGCAAGCGATTATGGGTCCATCACATCACACGCTGTTGGTGACTGGGTGTGCCAGAGGCGTATGTATGTGTGAATGGCCAGGGAAGCAAAGGGGCTGTGCTCTTTGTACGCTGAAGTCTGGCACAACAGAGGTTGGGAATGAGAGCAGCCTGGAGCTTGTGTGACCAGAGCCATTTGTTCTGTGAACTTGGAGAGCTGGGGGGATATTCAGGGTACGGAACATATGTTAATGGTTTGAATAGATCACACAAGATTGCATCTCAATTTTGAGATGTGGAATATGTTTAACGTGGGCCTCGGTGCAAGGAAGGTGGTTTTGGTCCAGGCAGTTGCTGGTGTTTGCTCCTATTTTCCTTCATCTCCAAAACCCAGCATCAGGGCCCCTCCAGTCTTTAGGTGCCAACAGGGCCAGAGTTTGCAAGTTCAGTGTTTGTATCTCTGCCTCTAAATAGAATTTGGCTGATGCTCAGTAGAGCATTGCATAGTTTTGCTTTTTTTCACACAGATATTTTGCACCTATTTCTCTGTTCCAATTCCCCTGAGTACACCTTGCCCTTCTGAAAGTATTTCTGTGGCTGTCAATGAGATGCAGCAGCTCTGCAATCTGTGCTTGGAGTCAGAGTCCTTTCAGAGCAAGGCAGCGGTTACCTTCAGTTGTCTGAGGGAACAAAGTGTTTTCCACTGCGGAAACAACTTCCCCATCACAGATGCAAATAACCCACAGTGTAAGGATCCTTTCATAAGGGAAGTGAATCATCAGTTGCGTACGGTGTTGCTCTCCCAGTTAATGAAGAAGGATGATGTTTCGTGTACAGTGTCGTTGCCAGGCAAAAAGCAGCAACAAAAATCCATTAGGAGTTATTTCAGGAACTGTTGGGTGGCGTATTGGTTATTACTTGTAAGTGAAGATTGTGGTTTCCTGCCTTCCAGGAGTATTTTAAAACATAGCTCTTGTTTCAAATGTATTTTGTGATCTTCAGGTTTTCTTATGAGGAACCTTATCTTCTAAATGGGTCAGAAAGCCACCAGGAAAGCCTTCCTCTGGTACTGTTGTGCTTCAGATCCCTGTGTGGGATTGATCTTGTGTAGGAATTTTGTTAATGACGGTGACACAGAGACAAGGAAAACGCTGATAATTGCTGGTGACGATACAAAGCATTGCCGGTACAGGGGAGGATCTGAATCTCTCACAGGAAGATTCATGTGTCCTGGAGGACAGGGCTAACAACAAAGTCTGAAGTTTAGTATGGAATGGAAGATCGTGCAGATGAGGACTTAATAACAAAAACTTCTGCTATGATCTGAGAGTCTGTTAATTGTATGAGCGGGGTGTCGCAGCCCATGTGTGACCAGGCAAGAATAAGACCTCTTAATGTTTGTGTACAGTACCTGTGAGAAAATGAATTGACACTGAAGAGGTTCAATAAAGACAAGAAGGGTTATGAAGATACCTGTTCTGTAAGGCAAAACTAGATGATCATGGTGTATTTAGTCCACAAAATGGTGGTGGAAGGGGGAAATTCAGTCTTTCTGTGCCCAAGTCAGAGGAGGGTTAAGCATCAAAAAAAGAAATACTTCAGCTTAAAGAGATTGGTGCAAGTACAAATCGATATAAATTAACACAAATTAAATGATAGGTCGTAACTGACACTGCAATCAGGTTCTGGCAAAATCTCATAATATAAGATGAGTAGGCATAAAAAAACAAGCTACTTTTAAGATCGAGCTTGTTAAGTTTATAAATCGTCTAATGGCATTATAGTCTTTGAGAGCAAAAATGACTGGAGTTTCCAGAGATGATCTTCCTTTGATTTCCTTGTAAAAAGCAGACAGACACAGTTGTCTCAGCAGTCACAGTACTGTCTTTTATTCTCCTAAGTTTTAAAGGGAAAGATTGCCAGGAGACGATATGTTAGGGCATTCCAAAGATTTTTTTTTTAACAGGAATGCTGTTGAAAATATGTGGCATTGAAGGGAGAAGAAAGAAAAGAAACAGGAAAATCCTAGAGAAGAGTTTATTCAGACTGTATGTTCAATGTAAATTTATCTACATATCTGTATTCTCACCTTATCTAATGTACTTTTCCTCTTCCTAACACTGACAAATTTACTAGCAGTGTGAAATATATAGTTAAGCTCATTTGCCCTTTAGCTGATGAACAAAAAAGAAGTCTTCTTGAAAGAATGTGCTTACTGATGGGTAAAAAATACCTGACTTTCTTTTTTCATCCTCTCAGCTGCTTAATGGCAAAATGTAGATGATGTGCTATTGTCTGTCAGTCTTGATGAGTCAATACTATGAAGTCGTATGGTTTTCTTTGCATTGTACTAGAAGTTTGACAAAGGATCTTTGAAAGCTAAATTGGCTGAGGGGGTGTACCGGTGATATCGATACCTTCTGCAGAAAAAGGTGGCAAGCTGTAGGAGATAGTTTAACATGGCAGACATTACAAAATGAAGCCTGCCCGTGAAGCGGGCACTCTGTGAACTCACACATGAGTGATCCATGTTAATCAAAGAACTGATCATGCCTATGAAGATATTTTTATAATCGCAGTGAGAGGCTCTTAAGGTTTCCAGGCAGTTATGATACAGCATAACACTTTTGGAATGGAAGAAATTTGGTTAGGCCTGGTATTTTGTTGTCTACTTGGACAAGAGAGCAGAGGTAGCACATGAATATTTTGCTCTTACAGGATGATGTCTCCTGCCTGTCAGGGCTGTCTTTCTGAAGGAACAGAAGTTACTTGCAAGCAACCTGCATGTTGCTATACCCTTCACCAAGACTGATTTGCTTCCAGGTTAGAAAGGAAAATAACTTCAAATGTGTGTGGTTTAGTATTTAAAAAAAAAAAAAAGTGGGATGGAAACTGAAGAAGGTCCCACCCACTTAGGAGAATGCAGTAAGTATCTTTAGTTTTCATGCTGATAGTCTCATCTAATCAGAGATGAAAATCAGCCTAGATTTTGGTGCACAAGGGTAGAGGGTGGCTGGAGAATAAACGTATCTGAAGAGACAGCAGTACAGGAAATCTTTGGAAATACCAGAAATCGTCTTTGGTGTGGGTTGTGACTTGCTCTCTCAGAGATTCAGCTGCTTTCTCCAGCTTCATTAATTCATACCTGCTTTCTCCCAAAAGCTTATTACTGTTAATAAACTTGAATAAACACAGAGAGGAGAAAAAGTCTTTTCTCATTTACATGTATCACATATATAGATCTGTTGGTTCTTTCTGTCTCCAAAGACTCCTGTAAGACAGCTGTAGGATATCCATGCAGAATTTCCACAGTAAAAACTGCATCAAGTAAAATCTTTTGAAATTTTCACACAGAGTAAACGCAGAAATGCTTTTTGCCTCTGATCCTTCCCCTTTTGATTGCAGGGCTAACCAAACCTGAGATCTCACCTACGCACACACCTCATCGATCCCAGCAGCTAGCTCACTTGTACCAGAAATCTTGCTAGAAATGCAGGTTCAGCATCCCCAGTGCTTTCTGTCCTGCTCATTGCTTGGCTGTGCTACCTGCACCTTTGCTCCGCATGGCTGTGTGCCAGATGGATGGGCATTACTCTGTATGTGACACCATCTGATGTCTGGAAAGCACTGACAACCGAAAACGAACCTATGCAGCCTGGAACTGGAAAATGCTTATTTTTGAGGGGTTTGATGAGACCTGTTGTGTTGGATGCTGTGAGCCTGGGAGCTGAGCTGCCCAAACAGAGGTGCTGGGTGGTGTGCTCTTGTTATAACATCCAGCTGGAGGGTGGCACAAGGGTGAGACCTGGTGTGCGCCTGAAGCCCCTGGTGACCCGGGAATGCCGTCTGCTACCCGCACGGAGGAAATGCTGTAAAGCAGATAATAGCGCAGTTAAAAGGCCCTTGGCAGGCGCTTTCCTCACTGATCTAATAGTTCACTTGACGCTCCAATTTAGACATCAGTACATGTTATGAATTGGCCCAGGCTCTGCTGCGATATGGAGATACCTAGGACCCCAGAAGGGACCAGCCCGGCAGGCGATCTCTCAGCCTACCCCATGCAAGCCATCATCGAGTGAAAGACAAAGCCTGGCTGCTTGACCTATTGGCTGTAGCAGTGTTTTCTGGCACGGTTCTTGATCTCACTGGGCCCAACTATTTTGATCCCTGCCCCATGGAGGGTGCTGCTGCCTCTCCCTCACCATGCCATCACCTCAAGCGGAGCCAGATTTGACTCCGAAGCTATGAACTCTGGACCTGCGTGACTCTGCGCGGTCTCTCCGATGTCTCTGCACACACTGTCCTGGGAGAGCTTGTTTGGTTGGGGTTTGTGCTGCAGGTACCTGTGATGGACTCAAGCCACGGAAGGGTGTCTTGGGGGGCCTGGGAGACCTCAGGGCCCCCGCTCCAGCTAGCCTGGCGACTTGCCCAGGCTGGTAGAGGCACCGGTGTTTTAAGGGCACCATCTGCTGGCTACTGGGAACAAAATGAGGCCGTGATTTGGGAAAAAAAGAGTCCCTCGGTTCACTAAGGTGAGTGCTAGAGCCGCCTTGACCAACAGGTGAAGATGGGAAGCCTGGAGTGACAATGGATATGGGTCTTAAATAAAGCCAAACTTAAAGGGACAACCTTAAGACTTGTCAGAAGAATTAAATTTCATCAAAAGTCTTTTCTGGCTTCAAAAAGTCCATTATAGTTTAGCTGACACTATCTTGCTAGGAACCTGTGAGGCTCAGTTCTGGTCATATTTTGCATCCTTTTGTGGGATTTCTTAGCTTGGTTGGTCTGGTCTCCAGAAAATAGCGTTCCTAAAGAAAGCAAAGGATTGGTAAGGTTTCTGTGTGCACTTATAATATGCTCTCCTCCCTATGTCCCCATCAGTGCTCTTCCTCATGATTATTCTAGCTACAAAAATTAAAAAGTCATGGGTGGTAATTCCTTTCCTTGCTAACTCTGTGCTTTTTTCAGCTGTAGTCTAAAATTGTGAGAACCCCAGAGAGTCGTTTATGCTCTTAACTAACTGCATACGGACTGGGTCACAGAAATATGAATCTGAGGCAGGAAAAAGTAGGATTTGTACAGGGTTGTTTTTATCCTAGGTGATATCTATCTGCAGTTCTAAATGTCAGAGGATTCCTTTGCACAGATCGTTAAATTTCATTTAATTTGCTATTAAATGATCCTCTGGGCTTCCGAAACTGCTAGTGCATTTCCTTATATGGGTGGAATAATCTTACTTTTTTCTTACCATACTCATTAATGCAAATGAGAAAAACGACATTTTAGTTAGGACTTGGAAAAATGTCTAATATAAAATAGAATTTGTAAGGATGCTGCGATCGTGTATTGCCATGTACTAGTAATGGCTAGTGCTTGAATGTTGGGCAATTATGCGATTCAGTTATTGTGTGGGACAAGACAATGTTTGCAGGTGCCTGTGATGTGCCCTCCTGGCTCTGAAAGCCAAACTGAACCAGGCGAAGAGGTAAACATGCAAAGTAATACATTTGGTGGCATTAAAAAAAGTATTATATATCTGTGTGTATATATCCAACTGCTGTTACTTGTTAACAGTCTTCTCTCCCTTACATGCATGAGATTTGCTATTATCGTTAATACAACGTTTAAATTGGAATGGTTTTATTTCTCTCTGTTTTCTCCTTTCAGTTGCAAACGAAACAGGTGACAAAAATGCACGACCACTTTCACGATTTGCCCGTAAGTAGCCTTTTTTATTTTAACTGGTTGATTTCTATATCTACTGTAGAAATAAACACGTTTAATAAGTATTTTAATCTCTGCCCTGTTATTACAGTTAATTTACGGTACTAAACTGGGGGACCATAGTACTTGGAAAAGTCATGTACAGAAATTCAGTCTTACTGAACAGAGTTGATGCAAACTTAAAAGAATGGAAGGCTTTGTGGCCTTACTGTTGTTTCAAGCATGAAAGATTATAACAATATAAGCATCAAAAAGCCAGCTGAAGTTGACTACAGAGATTTGGGTCAAGCCTTAGAAATAGCGTGCGAAAAATGTAATTAAACCTTACTGATAACTCCTCCATCACCTTTTGCTTCACACAGCAAGGTTGGGAACTAAAGGTGTGGCTTGATATTTGAAATAAGTGACCCAAGTCTGAACAAAACAAAGGGGTGGGTCTGGTAATGTAGCACCAACTGGCCATGACTTTGACCATATGAATTATTAAAAACACACGTGATAAAATATGTAGGAATGAGGAGGAAGATAGGAAATCCTGTTTGTAATGCATGCAGTTTCATGATGCTTTGTGATCGCTTAGCAGGGAAAAATCCTCTTCTCATATTAAAAGAGGGCATTTGCCGTCATCATGGGTGGTGCGGAGCAAAACATCGAGATAATTTACATCTACGGTGCAGTATTTCACACAGGCACAGGATGGCGCTCTGAGCATGCCATACCTCCCATAGGTAGCTGAGGTGTATGATGTGGAAGGGATGTCTGTGGCTATGAAATCTGTTGCATGTAGTGTCTTACAAGGTGATGGAGCAGATTGAACAGGACGGAGAGAAAATTGTACTGGCATTCCTTATTCCTGATTTCGCGTTTATTTTCCTTCATGTTCTAGACAGTAAAGCTTAAAAAGGGGCTCTATTCATCAGTCCTGGCTGGTTCAACCCTGAAAATGCATATATGGCAAAGGAAATCACAGAGGAGAGAAATGTGAATGTAAATGCAAACATTTTCAAGCTCTTTATCACTCCGCTTTTTGTCCATTATGGTTCTTGAATACTAGGTATGGAGTTGGAAGATTTGGCCCAAGTACTGTTTTTTCCTGGATATTTGGGTTACGAGGGCTTCATACTGCGATATTGCCTGACAAGTGTAATGTCGTGACATTTGGAACTGAGCTGGCATTTCAGTTCTGATTCTGGCATTCATAAGAACTTTTTGGTGAATTTGTATAGGGTGCAGGTCTGAGGCTCAGGACCCAGCCAGGTTCTGTTCCTGCTTTAATCTTGGCTCTCGGCCAGGCAGCCAAGCCTCATTTGCAGAGGTAGGGGTGACTGGGATTACAGGGAAGAGAACAGACTGGCGGATGGCTATCAACTGAAAACAAGGACGGGATACCCCCTTAGAAGGCCTCATCGTATGACCCAGTGCTGCATGGGATTAAGTGCAGAGGTGAGATCAAGGCCACAGGCTATTTGATGGTAACAGAAATGCAATGCAGAGAGGAACACTTAGATAAGCCTCCTTGGGAAATAGTCACACAGGCATAATGTAGGGACAAAGGGAGATAATTCAAAGTGTAAACCAGACGTTCACTGTTAGGAGTTAAATTTAGTGATCTGGGAGTCAGGTTGAGGATTTAATGATCCAGCTAGCTTCTCATAGGGTATCTTTAATGATGTGTGGTCATGGGCGGTATAAAGTGACAACTCTGTGGGAATGGGAAGGAAAGTTAGAATGGGAACTGTGTTTGGGAAAGAAGGGAAATGTCTGAGCCGTGTGCTGTGCTAACATGAGGTAAATGGATGATGCCCAAATTTATGCTGAGAGTACTATAACCTATGCTACCGTTCCACGTTTCACTGAACACACAGTGGAGTCCAGATCAAGCATTCAAAACCATCCTGACTGAATGGCAAAAAAAGCTGCAGCATTTGAGGACAAGGACTCAAGCAATAACTAAAGTCATAGAGGATTATTGTCATTATCCTTGTGTGTGAGTCACCAATCAGAGACTGAGTATCTTCCTGGATCGTGCTTTTCACATTCACTGGAATGATTAATTCAAAGGCAATTATTAACTTCATCTTCACAACAGAGAACAGGATTTCCATTGCTCTGTAACAGCTGCCCATTTGAGGTCAGCAGTAAAACCTTCAGAGAATTCAGACAGATATCACAGTTGGGCTGTCATCGGACACTTAACAAACCATACCCATTTTGGCTGACGTTATTTACCTGATCTAACTTTCTGTGCATGCAAGCAAACACAAGATAACCTACCGACACCCAGAGGTACCTTGTCCATCCTGACTGTTGTCTGCAGCTCTCTGGAGCATGTAGCTGCTTCCCCCTTAGTTCAGGAACAAAGAAGAGGGAAAGGCTGCTGGCGTTGCTAAATGAAGCAATGGGAATGATAGTTGTGTGGTTATCAGCGCTCCAGGTAGCTAGACATGCAGCGTAACAATATTTTCAGGCTTTATGAAAGTATTTGAACACCTACCCACAGATTCTTTAAGCAGAGTTCTGCTTTTTAAATTGTTACACCTAAACCTATTTTGCTTTTGCCTCTAGCTCAGCTATAGTCATCTTTGACAGGGTACAATAAAATGAGAGAGAAGCATTTTTTGGAAATATTTACACTTATTCACAAGGATTTGAAATTAAAATTGAGTTAAGTGTTACTCATTCCAATGCTCAGGCTACCCAATCTCCTGTACTCTTAAATACCACATTCCAGTCCATTAAGGAGACTTTGAATTTAAAAGGTTACTGCTGCCTTTAGCAGCAGTTAATGTGCCTGGTATCTCACTATGTCATCTTGCTACAAGTACCACTGTGCCATCAGTCTTTGTGGGGATTTAAATTCATCAGGCTTTCAGCATTTCAGGCAGCTGGAAGCTCCTGGCTGGTGTCTGCTCAGGCAGGCCCATTAAATAAAACAATCATTTGCCCAATGCCCTTCACCTGAGCATAGCTGTGGGCAGGCTGGACACTGATCAGGACAGGTGAGCCTGGCATTTTATTGCTGTAGTGAAGCTGGTTAATTCGTGCCAGCTGGCTGATTTGCTGCTGTTGATCTTCAGAAAAGCCAAGTAGATCTGGATCTACAGCCTAGATCTAGTCACAGGGGGAAGCTGCATGGGATGGATATCCACGCTGGAGGAAAAGGTATGGATGTATGTGCAGAGAACATAGGGAAAATCTGTATATGCTGGAACAAGCGCTTGTTTTTCTTGCACTGTTTTTGTTTTAAAAAAAAAAAAGAAAAAAAGGTTTGATTTGAGTGATTGTATGATTTTCAGTGGCAATTAGTTAAACTGTCACTGTTGGTTTTCAGTGGTAGTGCAAACAGTGAGCTGCTTACTTTTATCTAGTAAGTGCAGGAAAAGGCTAAAATGCCTTTTTCCTAGATCATGGAGTTGTCCTGCCCCTGATAAGCTGGAGGGCTTGTGAAATAAAAGAAAGGGCAGAGCTGAGGAAATAAGGGGAAGGTCGTGGCTTGGGAAACTCAGCAAATTCCTTCAAGTAATTGCAGAGGAAAGCCTCAAAATTATAAAAGTGGCTTCAGAGAGCCTCTTTTCTGCAAAATGTTATTTTAATAGTGCACAGCAGCTTTTTTCTGCAAGTGTTGGTGCCCTGCTCTCCTATCTTAGTGTGTAGTACTTATAGCTGGATGGTAACTTATTTTTCTTTGTTGATGGGTCAACTTCTGATTCCAACTGTGCAAGTATACCATACTTGTGCAGAAAAATGATCCTTTCAACATATTGTAGGGAATGGAATCACAATATTTTTGGCTCTATTACAGGTGGCCTGTATGGTCAGATAATTTAAAACTCTTACATTCCTTATATTTTCCCTTACAGCATGGGAAAACAAATACTTACCTTTTCAAGTAAAATTGGGAAATTTCGGGAAATTTGGGTGATGGTCTGAAGAAGAGAAGCGATGGTATTGCCGTTAACATTGCAAGTCCTTGAATGATAAATATGTATTGATTCTGCATTTACTTCTGCAGCTGTTGTGTAGACATTATTTGGCTTTGGGCTACCTGGTGTGAGAAGTAATTTTTCTAGCTATTGTAGCACCGAACTCAGCACGGGATGGCAAGGCTACCCATAAATCTGGGTGAATACAGATCTTGCACATTAAGTAGCTGCTGACAATTAAGAGCAGAGAAGCCTATGAGTATGGAGCTTTCCTGATTAGCTGGGAGATAGTCTGAAAATTATTTTGGAATGGAGAAGATAGATGAAGATTCTTGCTGATCTTCTGTCTTTGCCCTATTTAGGCTGTGTGAAAACAAGATGTTGAAGACAACCAGTAAAATAAGGCTGCCGTGAGCTGTCCGTAGCAGCAGGTATTGCTGCTTCTAACAGGGTAGCTTGTCATGATATATTCTCAGGGGACATAGGATAACAGCTCTTTGATTTGGTTTCCTCTTATATACTTAGTGTGTACTGCAACAAAAAGTCAACCTTAATCCATGTCTTAGGTCCACTATTTGCTTCTTAATTGTCTCTGCTGCATAATTAAGTCTGACTGCTGGGAAAATATTTGAAAATCTAACCTGTATGGTCTCTGATAAAAATCAGTTGCTGACTTCAGAAATATCCCATATATCAGAATTTTAAAAAAAATTTTGTATTGATAAAAACCTGTGGAGAATGACTACTAGCAAAGTTGGTATGTCTTATTTCTTTGGAATCCAGTAAGATTAATGCTTGCTACACCACTGTTGTAGCAAGTCTCTTAACTAAAATAATCACTATTTCAGTACTTAGCTGCTCTTCTTGGGGTCTGCTAACTCACCTGTGTATATTCTGTAATACTTGGAAGTTAAAATGTGACACAGGTGTTCAGTATGGTACTATCACTGGGATTTCCAGAAATGCCTAATTTATTCAGAAGCCATTTGGAAATCTTTGAAAATATGAAACAGGTACTTAAATTTTATGAAATGTAAGTCATGTATTCTCTTCTCCAAAGGCAGGGAAGAGATCTGACTGAAGGATGCTAATTGTACTTTGTCAGTAGAGCTAGACTGACAGGTGAGGATTGGTTCTCTGAATGACATGCAAGAGGCACCTGGTGACACTTCTAAATAACTGTAAAAAGCTCATCCATAGAAATATTTTGGCATTTGAATGTCTGCTAAGAAGAGTTGAAGTTTCAACAGAAAAGAAATATGTTTTCTGATACTAGTCCTTCAGTGGTATTTTTAATCTATAATTTAACCGCTATTAACTTTAGTCTAAGAAAGTAAATGATTAATATTGTGTTGATTTGATACTTTGGTTTTTGGTTAGTTCTTTGGCTTAACATACAGCCACATCAATACACACTGAACTATAATCTTAAGTGTGATGTGGAGAGGATGATTTTTACTGAGACATGACAACTCCATGTTCTGTAATCAAATCTTTTTTGTGGTAAGCATTACAGTCTTGGATTTGGAATGACTTGAGCGTTAGAGTTTATTTCCACTTGGAGCTTTATTTTAGGTTTTCAGGCTTAATCCTAAACCGTGGCGATGCAAAGGCAAAAAGATAACATACCATCTTTGTTTTCCAGACTGCCAGGAGACTGGGTGATAGGCCTATAAATTTATTTTCCTTCTTGCTCTCTGTTTTTTGCAGGGTCTAAATCACAAAACTGCTTGTGGAACACCATTATCGGTGGGCTGACTGGCAACCTCAAGGAAAGGCCAAAGCCGACCATCATCAGTGACCCTAGACCTCCTGAAGAAATCTTAGCGGATGAGCTACCACCAGTGGACAGTCCCGAGGCATTGGTGAAAACATCTTTCAGGTCTGATGGATATGAATTTACTTTGTTTATCCTTGAGAGGATATCTTTTTAAGATTAAGTCTACAGTGTGGGTTTGGTGGGAGAAATCGGTACTGAATATTTCTGCAATGCTACGTATCTTTGTACTGAACAAGAGTGAAAAAAAGAGGTCCATAAATAATATTGACTGGACTCGTCTTTCACTTCTCAGACCTCATTAGCCCATTAACCTTCTTAATAGATTATGGACTAGACAGGTATAAAGTCTGTAACTAGTCAAAATGGTCAACAAAGACAGCTCTTTATATGATGATGTCTTTGAGGGTTGGTATTGTTTCATTTGAAAGTGATTTAGTGATGAAGACTTGCACTTTAGGTCTGATGATGTGCTTTCTTGATGCAGGGGAGAGCTAAACCTTTTTCTGTTGATGTAATGTCTTAAGAACTGTCTAGCATTAATTTATTTTGTTAAGGAGAAGGATTCTAGCCGGAGGCTTGCAAGCAAGTGATTGCTGCTGTTGTAAAGTGTGTGATATATCTATTGCTGAGTTTTCTTCTCTTTTATTTAATCGTGTGGACATACAGTTGTCAGATGTTTCTTGGAGGCATGTTTTCTGAAAATAATTTTCTCAAAATGAGGTGAAATAGAGAAGCTGTGTGCATGCAGTGGATCTTTGACCAAAATGTGAAAGTTGGTGTGCCCAGCAAAAGCAAAGTGAGTGGCAGAATTGATTTTTCCCAGGTGTTTTTTGAGCTGCGTTGTTGTTGTTGAAAAACTATGCTCTGCTTTTTTTTTATATTAAATGCACATGTGTGCAAGCATAAAATGGTTTTTGCTTTGGATAAATTACTCTGACTGCAGTGATTTTGATTATACCTCAGTCTGTCAAACTTATTTCAGTCTTCATATAACCATTATTTTGAAGGTACTTAATTAAGTCATTATATTAGGTAGTTATTTCAGATATCTTGGTTTTTATACTGCTTGACATTTAAAAACATATTACCATAAAGTGAGTTTATGTCAGTCTATATAAATAAATCCTGTAATTCCATAGCACATTTTCATTCTTTAATATTTCCATTGAAATGAATCAGGACCAGAGTTTCAGAACCTGGATCCTCCTTTTATGATGATCCATGGTATTTAATGGCTTTTAAACACTTTGTGTATCTGATACTTAAAAATCTATAATTTCAAGAGATCTAACTCTTTTTCAGCTTTCAATTCTCATAACGAATTCTGGGTAGAAGCAATCCTTACATTGCTATCGTCAAGATAATTTCAGCCATTTCATATGACAAAATAATGTCACAGCATTTCAAATGGCATGATTTGATTATGTGAGTAGGGGTGACTCTTGGTAGAAGTGAGCTTATGTATAGCATAATAAGGACTGATGAGTTGGAAAATGCAATGTAGCAAACTAGTTTCTCTAATGCCGTTTAAATAGCTTTATAAACATTACAGAACCTTTGTATTTCATCAGTATAGAAATTACAGTACAATGTGGCATTTTGAGGGGCTTTTATAGATGGAAATCCAAACAAATTGTTGTTGCAAAGTGAGTTGTAACTGTCTAGCTTTATAAAGAAAGGAAGCCCCGTGAGTGTTTAAGAGCTAGGCAGAGGAGTGGAAGAGAGTACATTGCAATTACTGTCTAAAGACATGAGAAAATAAACATACTGCAGTGTTTTTATTGAGTTTGGGATCTTGTTGATATGATGGTCCTAACTGGAGCTTAGGAGGCAGTAGCATCTTTTGTACGATGGGTTACATGTTTGATTTATCAGGGTCTTCTGTGGGTCATGATCTTCAAGTGCTTCCTTGACAGAGTTTGCCTGGTGTGTCTGAGTGCCAGCAATTGCCCGTCAAGCATGAGCTTTCCTTGTTTCTTGTTTACAAGGGACGGTTGCCTTTTGGGGAATGAAATGCCCTTTACAAGTTGTCCAGTCTGGCTTGTCTTAATTAGGAATCTGGTGGCTGAATCTCATGGGGTGTGTGCGGCAATGTTGGGCTGGTATGAACTTGCTTTACATAGGGAAGAACCAAGCCTTGTTTTTGAACGTGACCGCTACAAACTGTAAAATGTAGCAACTCCCTTACTACTTCTGATTCACCGCTGTTAAAGCGGTCTATGGCAATAGCATCCCTTTCATGCACAGTTAAAAAGAAAATGTATCTCCAGTGTCAAATGAGTCATACTTCCTTGTGATTGCATATCTTTTTATGTGAATACATATAAGCACATGAAATCCCAGTTGCCACCTCTTGTATTAAATATTGTTTTCTACTGTGCAGTACTTATTGTTCTGTAGCGTGGAAAATTAGGAGGAGATCTCTGTTTGATTTTGTTCAACATCTAGATATGAGCTTGGAACGTATTTAAATGTAAAAGGAGGAATGTGATTATTTCAGTCATTTCAGTCATACTTTTCCTGCAGTAATAATCCGTCTTTAAGATGTAAAGCAAAAACCAAACAAAACCACCCCCCTCTCTACATACCAAATAAGTATAGCGCACCATCTTTCCATAATTAAAAAGTGTTCTGATGGTCTTGATTTTCTTATACAATTATTTTACTACCTGTTTTCTGAAGATACCAAGAACAAGCACAAGATTGGTCTAAACAAGGTTGAATACCTTTCTAAAGAGAGAATTGAAAGAGTTTGTAGTATCTTCTTGTTTGCAGTGTTGCACTGAATGAGCAGTTGTAAGTAATTTTGTGTCTTGACTGATTATACTACTGCATAGCAAGAGCCCATCTCCAGACACATGATGGAGAGGGACCTGCAGGACTCCTCTGTTACCACCTCTCATGTTTTGACACTCTCTGGGCAGCACCAAAGCTCAACTGTAGCTACCTAAGCTAGTACATGAGCTCTGAAAATCAGAGAGGGAGGTGATGCTGTGCAGGAGAGCCGTGACCGTGACTGCAGTAGAACAGCTGTTGAGGGGTAGTTGTGGGGTAGAATAAAGCCCACTCCCCCTCCGTCCCTCCCAGGTCTCAGTATTGGTTTATTGCCTTTTTTAGTTGGATTTTCTTCGCAAAAATGAGAGATGAGTCTCACTTGCCCAAACTTGTTTAAAAAAATAAAAAAAAAGAGACTGTGCAAGGCTGGAAATATGAAAGACACTTTCTCATTGGTTTTTATACCCATCTACAGCAGATCCAGGTCTCACTAAACATTAAAATGTAAACAGTCTGTCTGAAAAACACCCTTCTCAACATCTTTCTCAATCCAGACTTATTATAAGGTACTTTACTTGCATTAAACTTAAATTTATCTATGTTCTACTCAAACCTGTTGCTTATTCCTGTTATTTATTGATACGCATTGTGATGAGTAAGAAGAGTATTCTGTTCCTTGAGGAAATGGCTCCTGCCTAATTTCTGTCTCTTCTTTTTCTAATTGTGCCTCCCTTCTAGGTGCATGTTATGCATTGTGAGAGCTATGCACTCATTTCTTGGTAGATTGAGATTTATGAGTCAGAGGGGGAATGATCAGAGGAGAAAGATTTATACCAGTTACTGTTCAAAGGCTGCATTCTCTCTCCCTTCGCGTATATCCACACAGGTCCAAGAGGAAGGTGTTTTTTCAGGCAGTTGAAAGGGAAATGGACTTCTCTCTCTCTGATATCACAGTCGTCTTGTTCTTCTTGGATAGATGTATTATTGATGACAAGCAAAGCCAGCAGTTCTGTCCCTGTAAGTATGAGAGACATCAAAAGACCCAAGTTGAGAAATTCAGATGGACTGTGGGTGTCCTAACAGAACTGTGCCTCTGAAAGGCAGGGAATAAATCCACTTCCAAAATGGGAATGAGAGTTTGAGCTGAAGCTCCATGGATAGACAAAGTCCTGGTAGTAAAGAAGTCCTGCCCTGAGGAATGACCAATGCTTGTGGTTGACCACACTTCTCTGCCTGGTGTACGTCGCCTTAGTCTTACACCAGAATAAACTCTGAGCATGTGTTTTGCAGCTGTGCTTGGCTTCCAGTTCTGGCTTTGTTGGGATACAGATCACCCCGATCCTTGAGCTGGACTACGTTAGTCCCACACCACGCACACATTTTTAAATCTAAATGTGATATACCTGTACAACCACATGAGTCTCTGGTGGCTGTGCAGCACTTGGGGGTGTACAAGGCTGTTCCAGGGGCTGTGATGAGTTGCTTGGCTGACTGAAGTTGCCAGCCCAGTCTTCCTTGCAGGTTTATAGAAGAGATTATGTATGTGCAGGGAGTCCTATATAGGAAAATAGATGAATTCAAGGATAATCTTTATCCCGATAAGGAAGTATTTAATAATGCACTACTTAGTTATTTCTGCCATGAGAGACCAATAGCCTCTACATACTAATACCAAGATGGGGTGCCTTGCAGTTCCCATTGACATAATTTTTAGCCTGGTTTCCTAAAGAAAACTGGCTATCCTTTTCCTAAAGAAATTGCTGTATGTCTCTGTCAGCCTTCCCATTAACTTCTTAAACATAGCTGAACTTGATCAGTAGCTTAACGGGATGGTAGACATCTCAAAGGTACTTAGTTCCTACCTATTTTGTGAAAACCAATGGTAGGCTAAAAAAGGGTCTCACCGAAGGGATGAATAGGAGAGAGAAAAGCTGACTTCCACGCTTTGCTGTCTGGCTGACCAGTGCTAACGTACTCTCTAGCTAATCATCACATCTGTAGCTGTGAACCGGGCACCGTGTGTGGCCACACAAACAGGCGGGGCAATATTTGGAGGAGAAGCCCAAGGAGAGCAGAGCAGCAGGAGATGCAGCAGGTTGCAGAATGTGTTGCTGTGGGGAAGGTAGGAAAGACGTAAAGCACAAGTGTGTAAGAAACCGGTCATAGCTTGTGCTGCAGCTTTGAGTACTATAATTAACACTAATGAAAGGTATTATTGTCACTACTGTTATGCTATAAATCATGCCTAATCACGCTGGTGGAGTGAACCGCATCTTATCCTGGTAGTTTAAGTGAATTATATGCCATGACCCTCTCCCCTCCTGCCGTGTAGTTACACACAGCATGGTCTTTCTGTGCAGGTGCAGAGGTCCAGGGTTTCCTGATGTGAACTGACTCTCATGGAGTGTCGCCTAATGGGGAGGAGCAGCTGGACTTTGAGGCAAACTAGCACTGGAAAGGGGCTGGTGGCCACCTGGCCTATTCCTCCAGCCTGTGCTCTGCACTTGAAGGGCACTTGGGAGGAGGCGGTGCTGGCCCTGGGACAGGTATATTGTCCTAGCAGTCTGTGCATGTCCTATGGGCTACAAGTTGCTCATCCTGTTATTAAATTTAAACTGTCGTGGTATATATTTCCTTCTCAATAAGAAAATGGGATAGTGGCTTTCTTACTCTTGGCAGTCAGTGTGATGAGCAGAGATAAAAGTCTTTGACTATTCAATTGCTGAAGCTTTATCCTGAGTTCTCTAATTTGCAGAAGCAAGAAACATTAAAAAGGCACTCAAAGGAAATTCCTATACAGTTTCATCTGCTTTTAAATGACTGGCTGGTGGCAATGAAGTTAAGTGGTATGTTATACTGTGATCTTTTCCTAAAGGATGTGGTAAAACATCCTCCAGATCCAATCCAATCAGGGACAGATTTGGTTTAGTTTTGAGACCACAAAACCTGCAAGTAAGAGTTCGGGAATATTTTGAAGTGAATAACAACAATAGCAGTCATGAAGTTATTCAAAATAATCTTAAAATGGATGATGGATAAGAGCTTAATCTTCACTAATGTTCTGCATTTCTTAATGTGAAGAGCTTTGAAGGAGGAGGAAAAAGGGATACTTAGCTCCAGTTAATTGAGTACGACAATCAGATCTGGAGAGAAAAATGTATTCTGGATTGGAAAAATACTAGCCATTTATGCATTGAAATACGAATTTGAGAATTATTTTTTTTTTGGTGAAACCCAAGGGAGAATCTACAGTATACATTTACCTGGGACACACTGGAAATCCCCATATCTATAGCAGGTGTCACCCACTCAGTGGATCAAATTGCTGATTCCCATGGGAATGCTATTAAGGCCAGGCTCTAGGTTCTCAGAGTCACCTGTTTGCACCCCTTGCTCTGTGTATCTCTCTTTCGACTCTGTGGTTTCTAATGAGGGTTTTGTCTGGTTTGCCTCCCCATGCAAAATGATTTTTGGTAACTGCCCTGTTTTACTGGCAATTCTTTTGCCAGACATTCGCAGCCCAGCCTACCAGTGACTTTGCGGGCATACAGCAACATGTAGGTAAGTAAAGCTGCTGCGAACTGTCAACACCCCTTACCCACATAACTTGCTTAATGGCTGTTCTTTATCTGGTTTTTGCATGTCAGGCTGCCTGCTGGCAGTTTCTAGAAACTATTTTATGTAATAGAAAGGTCTCATTTGGAAATTATCACACTATCCATCTGAGTACTCAGCACTTGCTGATGTCAAGAGCCACGGTGTCTGTAGTTTGCAGATTGGGACATTTATTTTTAGTTCCAATAATTTTTGGATCTGAATCTGCTGAAGTGTTCACAGCAAGACTGCTAAAACTATCATGCGTTACTTGGTTTCCATCTGAACTTTATAAATTGATCTAACTTTTTAAATTGACTCAAGTTGTTTTGAAACCAGGCCTATAGTTTAAATTTGCTGTCAGCGCTGCTCTTACTCTGGCAAAAAGCAATTTTGGATTTTATTTTGGTGGAAAGGCCTTCATTTTGAGGTGTGGAAGTTGACCCAGGAATATGGGCTTTGGGTCCCCATTTGTGCCCAGTGATTCCTTCTGTTATATACGTACTTTGATCTCCTCTTTCATGTGAACACTTAGAGTTCCTTGTCAGAGCAAATTTTCTCTCAGCTCAACTGAAAAAGGACCAGACCTGAAGTTCTATTTCTTTTAAATAACAGCTACTGAAAAGCATTTATTGTAAAAACAAACAAACAAACAAACAAAAAACCACACAAAAAAAACAAAGACCAAAAAAACAACAAAAAAAACCTATTAGAAGTTGATTTTCCTTCTTCCTAAATGATGTGCGCAAGCCGCATTCAGATCAGTGTGAGCATCTGTAGTTGCAGTTTCTAAGATGAAGATAACATTTCTATTCACAGCACTTACAACCTCAAAATTGATTTTTGTATATATAATTGTCACCAATCCTATCTGCTCCTGAATCAAAAAGATACTTGTTATCCTACCAGCTTCTTGTAGCAGTTATAATTACATCTACCCTAATTCCAAACAGTGTTATTCATAATAAAGTAATATTCAGGTTCATTCTGAAGATGAGATGTTGAGAAAATTGGATTCCTCTTATGGCAGAGTACCTCCTTTTGAGGGCTGCTTCACTTCCTAAATTGTTTTAAAGTTGCTTGTAATATAATTATCTGCTATGTCAGCAGTACCGAAGTAAAAGAATTGCACAGTGTAGTAGTGTAAATGCAGTGGGCCAAATTTGGTGTAAATTGGCATAAAACTCAGTTGACTTCCATGGAATTATACTGATTTACTGCAGCTGAGTATGTGGCTTGATATTTCAAAACAGTGCTCGTACACTGAAATTTGCATATTTGTTGATAAATGTTATAAATCTGATAAACTTGGCAGAGTGTTTTTGCTGAATTATGAGCGATGCTGTCGAATAATATGTTAATCAAAGTGTCCGGGGCTTAGATACAGCAAATTCCCAGCTGAGGAATGCCCATGGGTTTTCACAAAAACTCCGTGAAGCTTGCAGATTGTGAATCGGTACAGCCTTTAACTGTTTACCTTTTTTTCTCCACCGCTTTAATGCTGATTCCAGTGTAGCCAAGGCACTTTCTGAGCATCAGAGGACAGTGTTGGCAAGCTGTGACCTGAAATGTAGGTTTTCTTTGTGTTGCTTAGGCTTTACGTATTTGCTCGTTGCATTGATTCTCAGAAAAAAAATAAAAGTACTTACCACTTTTTCACTTTATAATTTATTATGTCATATAAATAATTGTGCTATCCTGACCTATCAGCTCTTGTGCTAGCAAAGCTGTCCTAATTTCTTGCGAAAATACTCATTGGTATCAACAGAATGGAGGCTCCTTAGTTTTGTGCTGCAGCAGAATATCGGCCATATTACTCTCTTTTTTTATTAAGTCATTTAATTTATATTCTGTATGTCATTCTTTTTGAAGCACTTGTACAATAATTAATGAAAAGTTTATAATAGCACAAATTGATTCAATATATTTTACAAAGATGGATTTCTTCCTATTTTTTTTTTCTCCCCAGCATGGCTGTGCTATGCCTTATACAACTATGATTTATGCTGTTTAACATTAGTGACCTGGATGATGGGGCACAGTGTACCCTTAGCAAGTTTGTAGATGAAAAAAAAAAAAATCCACCCCAAAACCAAAGCGAGTGGTTGGTAGACCAGGATGGGTGTGCTGCTGTCCAGCGGGACCTGGAGTTCTCCTGCCCAGGCAGGAACCTCATGCGGTTCCGCAAGGGGAGGTACAAAGCCCTTGCACCTTGGCAGGGGACAACCCCATACACCAGTACGAGCTGGGGGCTGACTGACTGGAAAGCAGCTTTGCTGAGAACCACCTTGGTGTCCTGGTGAACAACAACTTAGACCATGAGCCAGCAATGCAACCATGCAGCAAAGAAAGCCAACTGCGTCCTGGGTGGCATTGGGAAGAGCATCACCAGCAGGTCAAGCTTCCCTTCTGCTCAGCACTGATGAGGTCACATGTGGAGTGCTGGGTCCAGTTCTGAATTCCCCAGTATGGGAGAGACGGGGGCATACTGGAGAGGGTCCGGCAAAGGACCATGAAGGTGATTAAGAGACTGGAGCATCTGACATAGAAGGGAAGGCCAGGAGAGCTGGAACTGTTCAACCTGGAGGAGAGAAGGCTTGGGGGGACCTTATCAATATAAATACCTGACGGGAGGGAACACGCAAGATGGGGCCAGACTCTTCTCTGTAGTGCCCAGTGACAGGACAAGAGGCAGAGGGCAAAAGCTGAAATACAGGAAATACCATTCAAACAGGAGAAAAAACCAAATCATTTATGTATTTTACTGTGAGGGTGGTCAGACGCTGGCACAAGTTGTGGAGTCTCCATCCTTGGAGATATTCAAAACATGACTGGACAGAGTCCCAGGCAACCTGCTGTAGCTGACACTGCTTTGGGCAAGGGGGTTGGAGTAGCTGATCTCCAGAGGCCCCCTCCAGCCTCAGCATTTCTGTGATTCTGTGGTGGGAACAGTGAAGCTGAATTATCACCCTGTGCGTAAAATCCTAGTGTCTGATCTGCATTGCGGATCTGTTATCTGCATTGCAGATTTTTGTTGCATCGTCTGCACACATCTGCTGCATGGAACTCCCTCTGACGTCAGTTTGAAGCAGAGGTCTGCAGTGCAGATCCACGACGGGGATTTTTCTCTGGAGAGTTTCCCCATCTGTGTTTGAGACAAACCAGAAAAACATGTTTTAACTTTTTTTCCTGTGTAAACTGAGTATTTGGTGAATTGAGTCTTCCATAGAGAAGTTTATTAAAATGCAAGCTTCATCTCCCAGTCATCAAAAGAAAGTGGCACTGAGTTCACTGCTCGGGTAGATGATAGGAAAGAAGCAGCTCATGTAACGAGATACTAATACAGATCCTCAAATGCAATTTAAATTTGTCTGAACTCTTTTCCTCTAAGAAGAGAGGGGAAGTGGAAATGACAGAGGCAACTTCCATAAAGAACTGGTGAAAACTTTTCCATCAGTTCATCATGAGTTGGGTCATGGTCTCAGTGAGATTATTTGTAACCTTAGAAATCATGAGTTCATTTCCAGGGTCAGCATAACCCTTTGATCTGTCTTGAGTCAAAGCCTGGTAACAGAGGTTGCTGCTTGTTGCTTCCGCAGAAGCGTTTCTGGGAGTCCTGCTGAGCTTTCTCTAGGTCTTAAAAAATACTGCTTAAATATTTATCCTCACAGGGATACTAGACCAAAGCGTCATCTATTTTTAACCAATACTCCCTACTAATGTTGATTTCAATAGAGAACTTAGCCTAAAATACTACATGGGAAATTTTCTAATGTATTTCCTCCAGCACTGAGATAAGACGAAGTGATGGAAAAGCAAATAAGTGAGTTCTCTCATTAACCTTTCCGTTGCTAAATTTATGTGTCTATTAATGTGCAAAATGTGATTATACCTTTTTTTTGTCTTGTCAAAGGTAAAGTCATCTTAATGGCACTCATCCTTCCCCAGACACTGTATCAGCGACTACCTGTTAAATACTTCTAGTAGCTGGCTTCTAAAATTCTTTATTTTTGTTTTGTTTTGTTGGCCCAGGTGTGGCCTCAGATGTGAGGCCAGATTCTCTGCCAGTTTTATCCATGCAGTTTTATTAGAGTACCTGACTTTAGCAGAGCTGTACCAGTGTATGCCTAAGGCAACTATGAATGACGTTACCTAATTGAACGCAATTCAGATGGAGAGAAAGGTAATCAATCAACTAGTTCTCTGTTCTCTTCTGAGTGTCTTCATGTTTCTGTGGGAATTTCAGGGAATCTGGTGATAGACACAAAGCACCAAAAGCTAACTTACCTCCAAATTTCAGATGTGTAGCGTGAACAACAACCATCTCTGTCCTTTTTTTTTTGGAATGAGAGAGATTTTCTGGGGAGAGGATGAAAGAAACAGGCTTGCTATGTGACCGCATTGAGATAAACACTGGCTTTGTTGAACTCTGAGACAAAATACTGGCTTTTAAGGGCCAAGTATGTGCAATTTTCAGAGTATGCCCCCATGGCTGTTGCTTTGGCTAGAGAGCTGCATCCATGTTCGTGCTGTTTGACATCCCTAGCGCAGAAAGGCCAAGTGCTGAGGGATACTTGCTCTTCCACAGCACCTGGCTACTGTCTGCCTGGTCTTGGTGAGCATTTGTGCCGTACCTGACTTCTCTGCAGCCACGCGGACCCCAGGGCCACCTCACTGTTGCCTTTATCAGTGACTCTGCCCGGTGTCCTCCTTGGCTGTACTCTATTGACCATGAAGGGATTATTTTTCACTGTATATCTTACTAGCAAGACAGAAAAGGCAGGAGGGGTTCAGCTGTTTTGTGAAGACGTAGGACAGCCAGAGGTGCAGGTAAGAGAGCTGAGATGACTGCCTAATAGTCATGGGTTGCCAGCTGATTCACATGTAGGGTCTAGCTCCTGTACCAGTTTTATGTTGTGTGTGGTTTTCTTTGAGGTGGGTTGTTTGGTTTTTTGTGTGTGTCTGATTCTTGCTGAACCAAGGCCTGTCGCCTCACGCTGTTTCTGGCAGAGTGACACCAGCATCCATTGGTGTGGGACTGGATTTGCAGGGCTGGGCTGTAGGCTAAATGAGCTGGCAGAAAGTTTGGAATAGCACTGGATCTGGGACAGGCTGCCCAGTCCAGAAGGAGAGGGTGGTCATCAGCCTCTGTCTGCACCAAACTCGCGTTGCCCTGTGGCCTTCCTAGCTTGGTACCAGCCTGTTTCTGTAGCCACCATCAACGTCAGCATTATTGGAGTGTGCAGGTGTGTGAAACCACAGCCATCTGGCTTGTCCTTAGCTTAGCAATGAGACTAACAGTCGCGTTCTGACAGAAAGCCATGCTTGGCTGGGCTGGGAATGGCCGTGGGATCCCTGTTGTGTAGCATCTACCAGAGGATAGTGTCCATTTGTGTGGCACTTACCATTTTCCTGGGACGACTGCCATAAGTATTTCATTTATGCTAGTGTGACTGATCAAGCCCATGATTTCTGCATGTTTTAGGGCTTTTGTTTGGCCCAAACTTGTAAGCAGTCAAGTCCCAGGTGTTCGTTTAGTCTTGTGAAGCTCAGTTGCAGTTACCTGATCATAAACATCCTTGTTTGGTGTCCATGTTGAGATGACATCGTGACTGGTTACTGTGTGGCATTGTTGCATCTCATTTTCTGGGTCACACTGTGGCTATAGCATCGCGCTGACCTGGCCGTATAAATACAGTGTTTTGGGCTCTGCAGCTTCTCCAGGTGTACATTGAGTAGTGATGCTTCAGGTAGGTTGAATCCAGAAGATGCATCGAACTACATATGGGTGCAGACTGGAAAGTGCATCAAAAGCCTAATGTTTTCAAAGCGTTACTGCTTGTTAAGCAAAGGCTGGTGCCTTGCTGCAGCCTAGGCCATGTGGACGTATGGCCGACGTGGCCTGCAAAGCGGCTTTGACGAGATAGTCTCAATATAACCAACGGAGAGGTTAGAGAGGATTGCTGAATTTATATCCGTTTCCTGAAAATTCTTCTTTTCGGCTTTACTCTTCTTCGTCATTTATTCTTAAAATAAAACTCTTCTTTAAGAAAAAAGAAAAAATTCTGGCTCTATAGTTTCCAGGCAGCATGGACTATAAAATGAAATAACCCAACCGTATATTTAGAAGCATGCAAGTAAATGTCTCGTAGCTAAATTTAATATAAAGGTACAGCTAATTGAAGGTTAACACTGATAATAATGCCGTACTTTTTTCCTGTTTCACAAGGTAGAAAATATACTTCAGTTAAATGAAATTGCAATGAAAATCATTATTGTTTTGTTGTATTTCTGAGGAAAAAAGTAAATATTAGAAGTTTCTTAGATGATTTTGGAGCTTTTTTCTGTAGTGGTTGTTCTTTCAACTTTAAAACATTTTCATCAGAATTTTGTGATACTTCCATTAATAATGTAGGAGACTAGCAACGTTAGGTAAATAATTGCCAATTAAATCGATCTCACTGGTAAAACACAATATGAAAATGCACACTGAAAAGCACAATGAAAAAATGCATAGAAAAATGATAATACATGATTCTCAGAATAACTTGCTTTGTGGTTTTTACATCCCTGTTTCGTAGTTTGTCGTGATCCCTACTGAACAGTACTGTAAGGAACCAGCTTTGCAAAGGACCTTCCTTACAACACCATCCTTGGAATACCTAGTTTGTGACAGCAAGAATGGGAATGCCGTGGGAAGGAAAATGAGGAATGAGAGCGGATGGATGGTATTCTGTGTGTGTGCGTGTGTAGGCAAGGAGAGCCCTGGGCCGTTTCGTGAAAGTCAGACTGGGATCCTGCTGGGAGATGCTGGTGGTCCTCCAGGATAACCCATCCCTGGATTGCGCTCCCTCTTTAAGTGCGGTCTCTGTGAGAAGCCTGAAAAAAGTGCCGTATCTTGGAAAAGTAGGGTGTGTGGTACCAAGTACCTGCTTTTTTCACTCTGATAGGAGAAGAGGAATTGTGGTCTGTCACAGACCTAAGCCTGCTTTCCTCTCTGGTGTCAGCAAATGGCAATTTTGCTCCTTTCAGGGCACTATCATATGTTGACACCTATGAACACGCTGCAGCAACTCAGCCAGGTGGGAAGCCTGAAAATGTATTGAGGGACAAAACTTACCTGCAAGAAGCAGCATGGGAAACTGGCAGTGAAATTTGTTATGAACAGGTCCGGTGAGGAGCCAAGTATGTTGAGGAGATACAAAAACCACAGCTGAATTAAGTTAAAATGGGAGGGGGGGAGAAAGAGAAGGAAAAAAAAAAGCAGCATAGTTTGGAGGAAAGCACATATTTTTCGCTGTCATGTAGAATACAAGAAGCTGCCTTCACATGTTTTGTTGTTGTCATTACCATTGGAGTAGTTCATGCTGCTACAGGAGAATCACGATTAAAACTGATGACGACGTCAGGGTAGCATCCATAGCGGGAAGCAGCGCATTCCCATGTCTCTGTGTTGGGTGGTGGGCTGCCACGCTGCTCCCAGCATGGAGGTGGGTGATTTTGCTGCTGAAGGTCATGGCCAGCTCCTCTTTCATGTGCCACAGGTCTGTGACTAGCTGATGAGTGTAGCTGCGCGTTATGTGTATGCAATGGGAGATAAGAGGACTGTTTTGCCGTGGCTCTGCAAAAGCTGTGGACAAGAGGATGCAATGACAGAGGAGTGATAGCTCTGATAAGCCAGACCTCTATGCAGTGTCTAATTTTAGTGTTTATCTGACCAGTGGGTAACTGGAAGTGTTGTCAAATGACAGATAAAACCCTAAAAACATGTGCTGTGATCATCCTTTTGTCGTTAGTTGCAAGTAACCATGGGGATAGGGATCCAAGAGGTTTGTTTTTGTTTTCCTGTTGCTCAGTTCAGGGGTGAAATCAGGAATAACTTTAAGTGAGAGTCAAATAGACTCCAAGCCTGTAGATGAAAATAAATTCAGGGACAGAGACTCTGACCTTGTCTATCCACAGAAATAGCAGTGATTTAGAGGTCAGTTGATTAACTTGGTACTTGCATCTGATTGAATTCAGTAACTGATGTGTGCGATGTTCCCTTCCGAGCACACCTGTGTGATTGAAGATGGTACCACGGCAGCTCCGGCACTCCTGCAGGAGCGGAAAATCCTGAATACAACGTCTGTCATGTTCTTCCTTCACTTCCTATAGACGAACACCTGAAGTAAGGCAGAGCAGCATCTTTCCACACTGTCGTTCTCTGTGTTTCTCTTTCTTCGGCCTGTTTCCATTGTACTTTAGTGGCTTGCCCGTGACACCTGACTGATGGGTTGTTCTCTCATTTGGCCCTTGTTACCGCAGGAGCAGGCTTACTGTGACTGCGTTACTCGCCACGTTAGGCTATCGACCAGCATTTGTTGATCATTTATGTGCTTGCAGATTTGCAGTTGTCATTTCATTTACCTCAGTTCTCTTTTTTTAAAGCTGCTGGCACAGGACACAGCCCTCACTGTACTTTAAGTAATGCTCTCTGAACCCTCCCCAGAATTTGTTACGGATATTATTCAAGAAAGCAAAGAAAGGGGCAGTGAACAACACAAAGACAGAAAGAATTAAGTCCTGTCAGTTTGTATTTAATGGATGGTATTTTTTTTTATTCAGAATTAAATACCTGAACCTTTTCTCATTTCAGTCTTGGAAATAGTTTTGCTGTAGCCTGAACAATCTGAATTTATTGTTCTTGGGCAAGAGAGGAGCGCTGCTGGTGGGACAATTGTGTGGGTGGTGTAACACATCCAGCCTCCAGCTCACCTGCCTGTGATTCAGATGCCAGAATGGGCTATCAGTTGTGAAACACAAATACAGGCAACCGACTGTGTATGTTTTTGTGGCACTACTACTGCCATGTATTACTCTCCTATTTTGCCACCGTTATGATATTGCTGCTAGGCTGATTCATCTTTGTGGAGAGTGAAGTCAGATATGTAAAAAGTTAATTATTTGGCATGTGCTTGACTTACTACACTGACTTTTTATGGTATTGTGAGTCAAATTCAGAGTGTTTTGTCCTCGTCTTCAGTGATCTGGACTTGGATGTAGTTCAAGCTGCAAATGAAGGCTGTGGTCAGCAGCCTTCTGGACAGTGGAGCTTTTTCTACAAATGTGCAAGTCTGTATGGAAAATGGAGAGAATTTTGGCTTTCAAAACTTGTCTACGTTTTAATGGAAGTTTACAATTCTGAATAAAAATCTATGTGCAAACATAACTTGGTTGAAATCTGCAAGTGACTCCTGGGCAATCAATAACAAGGGGAAGTTTGACAGAAACTGGTCCAAATGCACACAAACATTTAGACCAGTTAGCACAATTATATATTTTTTTTTTTTTGCCTTTTTTTACAGATTTCAGGAAATCTTCTTGGCCTTGTTAAAGTATCTTTCAGGCTTTTCAGTTCCTGCAACAGAAAGTTTCCATAGTCATCCTGAGACCTTTCAAGCATGGGATGCTCGGCTGAGCAATGTGAATTGGGGAGTGAGGAGTTTTCAGAGTCTGCTATTAATAGACATGGACTAATAAGGTGATCTGGGAGAATTTAATAATATATGAGGTTTGGAAGGAAAAAAAAAAAAAGTAGTACAAGAGGGGAAAATATTCCTCAGATGAATCATTCTGATTTAGATAAATGGTTCTCATTCCACCTACCAAAATGCAGAGTATGCGAATTAAATATTGAGAAGGAGTAACTGTGAAGCAATGGACAAAACCTGACATCCACCTGCTGCGTCATCTCTACCTCTTAAAGAGCAGTAGATGATGCAGCTGCTTTGCCACACTGGGTGCCTTTGTCTGCAGAAGTGGGGAGGTGGCAATAGAGAGCTGTGATGAGGCTGTGGTCGGTTCCTGTTTTTAACAAAGGCTGCCAAATGTCAGTGTAATTTGTGATCATTTCAATAAAGGCTGCTTTTAGATTGAATACAGAGGGGAAGCAGATATGTCATGAGTGGCAGATTTATGCCTAAAATCCTTTACTTTTAAGAACATAAGTGAAATTTGAGAACAAGTAATCCTTAAACCACATTTTACTCTGTCCAGTGTAAGTTAGGAATAAGTAGTTGTGTATCAGACTTCAGATCCTGTTATCTAATTTTACTGAATGGTAAAATGAACCTAACCTATAGCATCTGCCTTGGTTCTCCTAGAGACAATACAGCTCTCTTCTCACCTGCATCCAGATGTTGTTGCATTTTTTTTTTCTTTCTCCTTGATGACAACTTTGTTGTTGAAGTTACAGCTTAAGAAATTTTCTCCTCTAAGCAAATTACCTGCAGTTTGCCAAGAGCAGGACTGAGGTTTGTGTGGGAAGCCACCTCAATTGTTCATTGCTGATTTTGTTTGGTGTCGGAGATCTTTGCTGTGCTGGAAGTCTCGGTTTCAGGACAGAGTGACAATTAGAGCAGTCAAAAATTCCCTCCTTCTTTTGAGGTTCTTTGCATGTTGATGCAGCTCCCCAAACCTTGTCCAGAGGCAGACAGCCACATAATTTGCTGGAAAAGCAAGAAGGTAACCTTCAAGGTGCTTGTTGCTTGTCTTCTCATATCTCTGAAAAGGCATTTGATTGTGGGGAAATGAAGGTGGACTAGAAGCAAAGAGTATGTGTAACTTTTGTATAGCTTATTTCAATACCACAGTTCTATAACAGGACAGGATGGTGTGTCAAAGCTGGGACAAGTAAAATGTTAGTACACAAACTTCCTAATTTATCTTTGCTTCCTGTACAAAGAAGTTAGTAATTTATAATGCACTAACACGGCTAAGGTTGATGGATGAGAAAACCTTGTAGCATGGAGGCAGCAGTGTTTTAGGATTACCGTATTTCCCAGTGGCTACCTGCAGTGCTGCAAAAGAAGAAAACATGGTGAAAGTGTAGGATGTGACTGATGGGCGGTTATCCCAGTGTGCTGCAGAGCAGGGGCAGACTGTGACTTCTGTGTCCGGAGGGACTGTTTATTAAGGAGAAAATGTAAAATTTTTTGTGTATCTTTCATGTGTCTTGGATTACAGGCTTTGCATGCTCACAGCAGTGTAATTCCTCTGGCATCATCCACCTGAGGAGGACCGTTGCGGATGTGCAAAGCTCCAAGGTGCCCTGGGAGTTGTGGAGTGGTAGGGCTGCAAGGCAGCAGGAGCATTTCTTTCCTCCAGCATGATGCAGAGGCTGCTGGCAGTCATTTCAGAAATGTAGTACCAAGTTACAGATCTTTATGGGTAGCAAGGCACCTGCCCAAGCAGTTTCTTTCCTCCAGCATGATGCAGAGGCTGCAGGCAGTCATTTCAGAAATGTAATACCAAATTATAGATCTTTATGGGTAGCAAGGCACCTGCCAAAGCAGCATGAAAAATCCACCCCTTGTCCTTTTAGGTAATAGTGGGATGGAGGAACAGATCTCCATAACCATAACCTGCTCTGTGGGTTTTCCTTGTGGGCAATGAAAGGATGTGCCTTGGCATTTTTCAAATCAGCATTTTCTACTTGTGCGTTTTTCCATCCAACCTGAATTTTCAGTCATGCTAAAGCATCTTTTTAACTTCCCCGGCCATGTAAAGGAGTTTACGGGGACACGTATTGCATTGTACCCACCTTGGGAACACTGTGTTTGCTGAAGGAGTGAAAGACCTGTGGTGTAAATGAGCATCAGACTAAGGGGGGCTTACAGGTGAGGAGTTGCACATACAACTGGACTGCTATAAAACTTAGAGATGTTTTAAAAAAAAAAAAGTTTTTAACATCTGAATTCAGTTTCAGTGGGCCCATGTTTAGGGATGGAAATACTGAGTACAGTATAAAACAGTTGGAATTACAGAAATGAAGGATCTCACCCAACTGGTTTGCCAGTGATAGAGATGTAAGGATAAAAATAAAACAAATTGCAAATTAACCTATTAGCACTTTGTTGTACGTGTGAAGTAGGCAAATCACTGATCTGCCCGTGCTGATTCACATTTCTCGATTATTCATGTACAAAATCTCACACTCTCCAGAGTGTGTGAAAGATGGTCAGGCTTTCAAGCCATATCACAGTATAATCTTTGTATTAATCACAGAGCAGTAACTTGAAATAACATTCTGGGTAGGTGAAAGCAGCATTGGAATCTAATATTTCTGTTGTCATCTTCCCCTCTGGAAATAAACTAAAATAAACTAAAAATATAAGGGGTGTTGCAGTGAAGCTTAGACCCAGTTGAGCGAGTAGGTGTATACTTGTTTTCTCATGTTGAGATATGTTTCTTCAGCTATGAAATAAAGAACCGATCATTTGAAATGAGCACATGCGTATGTATTTTATAATCTCAGATATGTAGTTACAGGGCAGTAAGTTCCATGCTGGTGGATAGCAGTATAATGATAACATATAGCAGATTTTTCCAATAGCTGAGCTAACTTTATGACTAGAAAACTTGCTTCCAACAATTATAATCTGAGATTCATAAGAAAAAAAAAAGCCATCAGTACAGTGTGAAGTATTTTCAATGCTAAATTGTGTGCATGTGTTTTCCCTTTGGAGGCAGGGCTACAAGCCATACAAAAACATGCAAGCATACTTGAAGAGCTGTTGGCATTTCCTACTTTCTGATAATTTCTTCCGGAAAAACAAACAAACAAAACCCTAATCAAGCCAAAACACACCCTAAGGGGCAATATGCTTGTATTTGTCAAGTGTATACAAGTGAAGTGGAGCAGGACTGTTAAGAACTCAGCTGAAAAGAAGAGTCCTCTCAGCTGCAGATTTTTGAAAACAGTTAATAAAAGCAGCAGTTCTTGCTCTTGAAAAGACTACTGTCCAGTTTTAGAAGGCAAATCCTCTTCTATTTTCTCCCTTCTCACATGGTAAATCACTGTATCATGCAAGTCCTAGTCCCGTGTTTGTCTACACTGTGGATAGAGGATGCAGCATCCATCTTGGACGCGCCAAACGAGTGATGTTATGCCCACCTCGTTAGCCTTTGCACAGGCGTTGTCTCACAAATGCCAGATTCTGTATGTGCAGGTACCTATGGGAATCGTATGCGTACCTAGGGGTTGACCAGCTGATGTTGACAATGAGAGAGTATTCAAAGCAAACTGTAATGAGAATAGCTCTAATAAGATAAGTTGCTTCAAATGAACATGCATATACCAACAAGTGAGTGAATATTGATAAGCAATACAGGTAATTAAGAAAGTGTGTAGCAAAGGTCTCTGTATGTACAGAATTTCTTGCATGTGATGCACATTAGGGACCTGTGCATCAGGTAATTTTATCAGAGCTTGAGCTAAAGCAGGCTGTTTTTACACTAAGATTTATTTTTGTTAATATATCTGCCAAGATTTTGATTAATTTTAGAAGTTATGATCTCTAAATTGCAGAGTTTTTCAAGCTAAAGAGAACAAGCTTAATGTATGAATATTTACCTTCAGCAACCTGGTAATACTTTCCACATCAGATTTTATGGTATCCAATTTAATTATGGAACAGCTGTGATGTAGGCTGCATCTTGACTTGAAATCAGTTTTACATAAACAGGACAACTTCAGGAATACTGATGCCGATACGTAGAGCATATCAATGATGTTTTTCTAACTGAAGGGGACGTGCAAGAGCATGCTGTGAAATACCATTCACAAATATATATCTAAGTGTACTAAGGCGAAGTAGTACTGTACTCCGTGAGCAAGCTCAAGTAGTGTCTGTGGGTCTAGTCAGAGGGGCATATGTGTAAAAGCAATGAAATCTTACCCCAGGTAGTTATAAATAATAGGGATGTTTGCTTAGTTGGCGTAAATGGTGAATATTGGCAAACATAACTACAATAATGTTTCTCGGGAAATGGAGAATGAAAATAGCTCTGCTGCTATTTCATTGCAAGCCTCTTTGATCTGTGAATCAACCTCTTGAGCCACAAAATGGCTCTGGAGTAAATTATTGGAAGTAAGCTTTTTTCGGTTTTTCCCTGGTCCCGTTTAGAGCAGAAGGGATGAGAGATATATATGTGTGTGTATATATATGTATATATGTGTGTGTATATATATACGTATGTTATAGTTTTTATAAAACGCATTTAAATCTTGAGTGTTAAAAAATTTGGTCTTGTAGGGAGCAAAGCTTGGGTCAGTTAATGGGTTCTTGGGTCAGACAATGTCTGGCATTTGATTACATTACTTGAAAACAAAATGCATGATTTATTTATCCACTTCAGAGAAAGAGACATCTAGGAATATGAGAAGGCCCAGAATTACATGGACTGTGAAATATTTTATTTGGACTTTTGTCCAACACCCCCCCCAAATACCAAAACCAAAAAACCAGAACAAACAACCTTTTCAGTAAATTGGTAAGATGTAAGGGCTCAAAAATCATCCACAGAGTAAGTCAACCCGACTGAGTGGAATTACACCGAAGATGCATTCTGTGGTAACTCTGGTAATATGAGGTAGTTGTATCCATTTAGCAGTGCTATTTCTGTTTCTTTAAAGAGATGCTGTTGCCTTGTAATGGGAGGAATCCAAGTCTCATAATGGCCCCATATTTTGAAACTTGTGTGGGAAAGATCTGCTAGTGCAAATAATTAATCTACAAGCGATACCTGCTGAGAACGTGTTGGTACGGCTGGTGGAAAGCATTCTCTCTGTGTGCAGTGGACGGTCTCAGTAGTACCCCACTTCTTTGCAGGCAGAGAATTACGCTGTCAATCTTGGCATCTGTTTTGTTTGGGATGTTTTTAGAGGAAACACGTTTCAGAGTGTACTGCTGTGCTTGCACACGCTGGAGTGGTAGCTTATGGCTCTTCCTTCCTTTGCGAGGAGGAGGAGGCAGCAGCACCCGGCTGTGCGTGGGGTAGGTGTGTAAGCAGGGCTTGAGCCAGCGGCGAGGCTCCTGCCTGCGTACTCCATCCCAAAGTGTAGCCCTGGTCACGGGTGTGGGGGTGCAGCGCGGAGGGGAAGCCCTCACGCCTGTTGCCCCGAGCTCCTGACACACCGCTACATCAGCACCCCCCTGCAAACCCCTCATCCTCTCCCAGACTGCTTCCCACAGGGGAAATCTTCCCACCCCACTTCTCCCAGAAGGGGAGCGATAATACAGACTACAGTCACTAATATAGATTGCCCACTGAGTCGTCATCGCGTGCATCTTCGTGCCTCCCCCCGTTTGGCAAATCCTTACCGCAGAGCCCCTCGCCCTGCTGCAGAGCCCCTCTTCTGCCCCTTCCCAGCCTCCCACGCCTTCCCGCTCCAAACTCCCGTCTTCTCTTCCAGCCCCAGCTCCTGGCACGTGTTTCCAACACTCAGCTACCAGCTGTACTTGCAAAAATTTCATTCAGAAAAGAGCCCAGCACCTTACAAAAGAGGACAAGGGTGAGAAAGATGGACTCATTGTAGAATATCTCAGGCCCTTTATTTATCCTGTGATTAAGGTTGGGATGACAGAGGTGCCAAACTCTGCAGAGGAACATTGCTGCCGTGGAAGAAGGTGCTTCCGAGGTGGGAGACAGCTGGAGCCTGTGCAGGCAGCGGTTGGAGGGGGCCGAGGGAGAAGGTGCTGGTGTTCGGCACGTGGTGTTGTGTTTGTTATCACAGGGTCATTTACTGTTTTGTTTCCAGAATGGGGTCTTCGTGCTTTTAGTGGGTTAGGAAAACAGTGGTACTTTAGCTTACATTTCACCTCTAGTTTTTTTCTTTCATACTGTCCGCACAAAGAAAGTGCAGGCTGGATTTAAACTGGGGCTGTTGTTTTCCCCTAGAGATTGGTGAAACTCTCCTTGAAGAGGGAGCAAAAGGAATTTGTTGCGGCCTTTGTGATAGCAGCGATGTGTCAAGATTAGAAAACGTGTAACCATGTACCGGGCTCCAGGGTCTGGCAGTACAGGAGGAAAAAGTTTGTTTGCAAATCAAAAATTTCCTCTCTGCAGCGCGGGAATCCATTTTCCTTTTGACTGTTGTGTGAAATGCAAAGCCAGGAACTGGCCTGGCAGTAAACTGAATTTGGGCTTGATTTCCTCACCCTTAACTCGGAGTAACTTATTTCAGAGGGCCTACTGGTGAAACCAGCAGTACTGCTCACCAAGGAGGATGCTATTCTGTTCATCGATGGGGCAGAACCATCCCTTCTGAGGGTCCTTGAGCTATTGCTTCCTTTGTAAAGAAGCACAGCAACCTTCATTCCCATCTGCTATTTTCTTTGTGGGATTTATTTATTAAAAGTAAACCAAAGGATGTGCTGTGAAAAACCAGATTAACACGGATATGCAAACGAAGGCCCCTGGCGTTTGATATTTTACTGAGTGAGTGTGATTGCCTGGTCACCAGCTGTTGGAGTGAATCCTGGCTCAGAACAGGCAAAGGGGAAAGCCATCACTAGATTAAATCAGAAAAAAAGCAACTAAAAACATCAATGACTCCCTCACAAAATACTTAGCTTCCTATCATCCTCAGGAATCCATTTCTTGTAGTACTAGAATTCGTCATATTCTCTGGCTGAAGAAATGGTGTCATTGTATTTAAAAAAAATACTGAAAGGATATATTCATTAAATAAAATTTACATAGAATGTCTTCATATATAACATTTTTTTATCCAGGAATATCAAAGGTGCCTTCTTAAAACAGCATGGTTGTTGATGACTTCATTTATTCCTAAATACAGCTAAGTAAGCTTTCAACATAAAGATTTGTCTAAGTTAATAGCATTTCTCTGAAATACAGCCTTTTAATGTTAGGATAAATGAACAGGAGGAGATAAAGAACACTGTGCCCAGTTGAAACTATAGGGTTGATTTTCAGATAGACAGGCTGAATTTGGTAAAATTAGAAATATTCCTGCATACCTGAGTTAATATCTTCCTTTTTACTTCTGTGTCACTTGCTACACAGTAGAGTGGTAACGTTAGGTGTTTTCTGCCTTGGGGACGTGAACGCTGGAGAAATCCTAAGGCTCCTGGATCCGTTCCTGAGATCATTGTACAAAAAGCATTTGCCTAAATGTATCCTTTTAAACCCAAAGAGTCTGAGTTTTGAAGAATACCTTGTGGTGCAGTCTGGTAAATGTAATAGTGATTAAAATGCAAGAGTGGAGAAATTTACTCCCTTAGGCACTTTTTAATGATGTTTTGTTACTGTGTAACAAGTGAACTCATGTCTTGGTTCAAGTATAGCTGGTCAAAGCTGTAGCAACAGGCACATATACCCCCTTTGCTGTGTCTTTTCTGTGTCTTTCTGCAAGTTCATGATAGTGTAATACAACACAGATTTGTTCTAACTCAGCGGCATCTTCCCTAGCCAACATGCCCAAATAACACAACGGACTTGTGGGCTGAGGCATCACATGTTTGCGTGAGATTCCTCCGGCACTTACGCAAGCCAGGAGGACATTTGAAAGACAAGCTGACGTTTCTAGCTTTGAATTTTTGACTTGGCATTATTTACAATTCAGTATTAAAAAAATACTTATAGACTGCCACGCATAAATAAATGTTTGTATAATTTCAAAATACAGGGACTGACCAGAGGGCAGAGCAGAAATTTCAGTTCATCAATATGACTTCCTTAATGACTTCTTTTAATGAAGTTCAAAGCAGCTAAAAGACTGGGACAAACAAATGATTTGAACCTCTTCCCATGCATTTTAAAGGTCTGAGGACGGTGCATGAGATGGACGGTGCATGCGATGCACGGTACTTGCTAGCTCTTGTCCCAAGCCTCAGCTGCTTTCCACTGAAGGAACCTGCTGCAAGGCTGTAGGAGACTGCAGCACTGGCGACATGAGATGAACTCCCGTGGGGGATGCTTGAAGCCAACAAACATCTGCAGGGTGAAGGGGGCTAAAAACCTCCTGGACTTGTAAGCGAGTCCACCCTTCTCCCACCTCTTTTTTTGTCACACACTCATTGTAGGTGTCTACATAGGGTCTTCAGTTAGGTACATACCTCAGGGACTGGTTATTCCTTCCCTTCTCACGAGGTACCTTGTCTCTTAACTTTTCTGTCTTTTGTAATGAAAATTGTAGCTTGCCTTATCGGTTCCTGCCCCAGTGACAGTGCTTTGGCAGCAGAGGGACTGTTGTGAAAAGGGCACCCCGATACCACGATAGCGAGCCTCATGTAAACACCTCAGGAGATTAGACGGGAATGCCATGTGTGACCGTGGTGTTTGCTCCACCTGACCAGAGCCTTGGGCAGGCTGGTTCATCTGTGCTGGGACACGGCGTCCCTTTCCAGTGGATAAGCCCTACAGCGTCTGGAATCCAAGGGCCTGTATTTCTAGAACATGGATAAACTTCATCTACTTGAATTATGTCTGTCTGAAATAAAGAGTTACCGATGGGCAAATGTAGTGAGACTGTTTTAGAGATGCCACAGTCAGCATGCAGTAGAGCTGATGTTAGTTCCTCACCTGGTAATAGACGTGTATAAACTTAGGAAAATCCAACTTCAAAATACCATGCTTTAGAAAAGAGTATGCATTACGTCTGAGGAATAGGAAGATAGGAGGAGAGGCTTATGCTGTAGAAAGGTTGAACGTTGTAAGCTTCTGCAGGGAAAGACGATGAAAACCAAAGACAGGACCTGGTCCGCATTTCCTTTGTACCTGAAGCGATGGCAGGTGTTCCAGGTTAGCATGGTCTGGTCTTATTACACCGACTTGCTCTGCCTCCTTATTGGAAGCAGCTATCCAGGGATGCTGTAGGACTGATGCCGTTCAAAGGAAACAGGTTTGTTTTTGCAATTTTAATGCGTTTACCAACCCCTGTGGTTACTGAAGGCAAGGGAGTGGTGCAGCACAAACACCCAGGCTCCCATGGCAAATCATCTGCTACCCCATCTGTCTGCCCAAGACTTGGTGACACATCACAGTCCTGGATCCTGGTGGCTGTGTTTCGAGCTTCAAAGCTTATTGACTTGGCAATGAATGGGAAATGGTTTAGTAACTGGCAGCACCTGCCCAGTATATTCTGGGTTGGGATTTGGGGTTTGTTTTCAGAGGAGCCTACCTGAGGGTTAGGCAACTGTGTCTGCACTTAGATACCTAGACTAACTAGCTTCGTTCTCAGTTGAGATCAGTTACACAGCCTATTTGACATTTGTAGTACCATTGACAATATAATCTCTCACTTCTGAGAGCGACACAAGTCTTGCAAGGAGGGATATGTGGTGATGGGAGTTGGGGAGGGAGAGAGAGAAAAGAATGCTCAGACTCAAGATGCTAGTAGGTTGGACGTGGAGGTGAGCAGTTCAATTTCAAGCTCCTGTTCTGCCTGCCTTTCACACTGCGTGTAAGCACCAGGCTACTCTGATTTAAGGTTCTGTTGCAGGAAAAATATTAGGTCATCTTCTGAGTCATCTCTAAATTTCATTTCCACCTGTTACTTCCAGGGATGTAAGCAGGAGAGACCAACAGTCTGCAAATTCTTGTGTGCTGGGTGGCTTTGTCCTGCGTTCTTTTTTGGTGCTACTTAGAGTCAGTATGCAAGGGGTTATTTTTAAAAAAAATATTTAATTTCTGCTATATAATATCTATTACATTTTACATACTGTAATATCTTTCTGGTGTTACAGAATAATTTTTTTTTTCCTCTCTTTCTGTCTCCTTATCATGTAACAAATTAGAAGACATTTAGGACAGCCGAGTCATATCTCGTATGACTATAAAGTGACACAGAACTGAAAGCATCTCAAAATTTATGAGAAAGTGATTGCTTCAAGAAGTGTATCAAATCCAAGATGATTACTGGTACAATACATTTGCAGGAAAGCTGCTTTTTTGATAAACAGAGAAATTGAATCTTACCAAGGTGTCAGTTATAAACTCCCTGGTAAAGTGGTGAGAGCAATCTGTGCTTTGCTTTGTAACTGCTGGGAAGTACAGTTTAGCTTACTTGACAGCTGAGGAAACTAAGGAAAAATTATAAAATCTATTGAAATGAATGCAGTGTTATTTTACTACCACTTGTGAAATTGTCCATCTGCGCTTGTTTCCTTAAAGATGCCCATATGATTAAAAAAAGGCCATATGGGCACTTTATGTCAGAGCTGGGATTAAAGTTCAGGATGAATACTGAACAGATTTTTTGGGGTGAACAACCCGCCCTTAGATGCAAACTTTGATAGTCTTAAGCTATTTGCAAATTTAGTTTTGAATCTCAAACTGTTTGGGCAAATATATACAAGGAAAAGCAAAAAAGAAGCGAAACATTTCACAAATGTCCGTGTCATCTGATTCTCTCCCATTTCCTTACCTAGCTCCATCCTCTCACCTCCCTAATTTCCTTCTGTGTGTCCCGGTTTGCCAAACCAGCGAGGCAGACGTTAACAGTCTGCAGTAAGATGAGGGAGAGTGAGTATTTGTGGTGGTGGTCAGGGCACATCTCTGGGACGGAGTCACCTGGCTTTTGGGCCCTGCTCCAAGGGTTATTCAAGTATTTCTTACAAAGCAGAATAACTGCAATGGGAGAAGCCAAGGGAAAAGATATTTGTAATATTGGCTACAGTGGTAGTCACCGAAGGCATGAGTGCGCTCTCGTCGTGCTAGGCTTTCTTCAGATCCCTCCGTGCAGTGAGGAAGGACACACAGAAAGCAGACCTTCCACATCACCTGAAATAAGCAGCTGCCTCCCCAGCAGCAAAGTTGAAAGGCAAGGAGAGAACCTAGGTAATAGCACCCTTTCCTTCCTTGTTTTGCAATCTGCACATTCATTTCAATTGTGAGTTCCTCCAATTTGTTTTCCAACGGAGCAAAATTTTATAAGCTTAGACAAGTGATCTTGATCTTTGGGGTGTTTGGGGGGGAAAATGCCACCGAAATGGCAAGACCATCTGCTTCATCTGCTAATAATGCTTTCTTCTTGAAAGTCACCTTCTTCCTCTAAGTCTTTGCGTCTACTTCTTCCTGGCAGTAGATGCAGAGTGTTTCATGTATGCTGGAAAAATACAGGTGTCACCCACTTTTTTTTTTTCCCCTCTTAATATTATTGCAGTTAGAGGATATATACTTCTCATTCTTTTCCCAAATTTTAACACTCCAACATAGCAAAAGGACGAAATACGAGTACTCCTGATTTGAACTGAAACTTGGAAAGAAACAGACAAAATCCCCTCGGTGACCACAGAGGTCCTTTTGCCAGCCCTGGTTTAGATGAGGCCGAGGTAACTTGCAGCAATATCTGATTACTGCAGGAAATACAGGTCATCTTATTTAATGAGCTGGAGCTGGAGATGTATTGCAGCTTCCATCTGTCACTTGTGATTAGTGTAGAGCACTGGACTGGAAATGAAGTTAAAGAACGATGGGACCGTAGCAAGCGAGGCTGGGGGGAAGGACATCTGGGGTAGGGGAGGTACCAGGAGCTGCTGCCACCCACCATGGTCGCTGTGAAGGCGGCAGGACGGCTTTGGTACGGCTTCCTCGGCAGGCTGGGTTGGAGTTATGTTGAAGCATGGTACTAAAACAGCTTTTTTACTCCAACTCCTGGAAACAGAACATGGATGTAATGGACGCGGTCCCTCATGTGCTGCACATCACATGGAGTCCCCAGCCTCAGAATCCCAGCAGGTGCTTTTCGAGAGTTCAGTTTTAGTTCTTAAAACAAGACTGGTTAACGCAAGTTTGATACACCATTCATGTTGTTCTCCCTCATTCTGGTTTCTAAAGCAGCCTATTTATACTGTGAGTTTACACTCCCACCTGGTTTTCTATTTGCAAGATTAGACTCCACAAGCCACCTTTCTGAGAAATGGAAGTTAATTATGATCCAGGAATTCCAGTAGGAGCTGTGCTGTTTCCTGAAGCTCTTACTACCCACTGAGGTCTGGATACTTGAAGGTATTTAGGTTCCTGTTTGCCCCTTGAAACATCTAGATCTTCTCCCTCAGTACAGCAACATGCTCAAGACCACTTTTCAGCAGCTGTGCATTAATTGAGGGAGCTGAAGAGTGGCAGGAAAGGTCTAGAAATCATTTCATTCCAGGAACATTGCTGTACTGGAACAGAAATGGGAAATTTGTGACACTGCAATGAAACATGCCTGTACCAGTCATCATTGGAAGTCAGCATTCACCCACTGTGCATTACTAGGGTTAGATATATTGTCAGTGGTTTTGGCTTGGCTGTGTTTTTCATGTCTGTCTGGAGCTTGTGCTGTAAGGGCCTGATGCCAGGGACCAGTGTTTTTTCATAGTAACATTGCAATTTTTGGTAGGAATTAAAAAAGATGCTCAACAGGTAGTGATGACATTTACTTTAGCTAGATTCTTGCGGAGCTTTGGCAACTCCTGCGTCTCTTCAGACCTTAGAGGTGTTGAGCAGGCACCAGCAGAAAGAGCCTTTCCTCGTCAAGCTGAGTAGCAAAAGCAACTGAAAAGAAATAGGCAATTTTGAAACCTTTGAACTGTTGTTGCCCTTACGTTGCATTCTATTTTAATGCTTTGCATTTCTCTTAATTTTTCTTTTGTTTACACAGAAAAATTAATCCCTATTTGTAAATTTTCACTTTGTGTCACAGCTGGTCATCTTAAGGATGAGTCCTGAGAATACCTAATGTAAGCGAGGTCAAAGACAGAAGCTCTTGAGAGAGACTCGCTCCATGACAAGCACACATAACCTTAAAGCATTTGAAAGTGCTGTTGAAGTACTAACTTATTCTGTGTATCTTTCTGACACCTGTGATGGGCTATGCTAGAGGTGAAATCTTTACATTCAACCCCTTTTTCCGATAAGTAAAGAAACTGTATCCTAATGCATCCTCTGTAACATAATTTTTACACCCACAAGGGCTAAAAATAACTACCTCTAAAAATTTACAAAAGGGAAAAGATAAGTCTGGGCTCAGCTGTGGTCTCGCAAATATTTTTGTTTCTGGTGTCTTCAGTCTAAAATGTTTTGCTAAGGAAGTTTTACTGGAAGTAAAATATTTATCTATGTCTGATTTGTAGCGAGCTGCAACTCATTTTTTTTTTTTTTATACCTACATATACTCTCTGTTACAGTTTCCCATAGCTTTTGATCAATTCTATAATAACATATTTCATCATGTTCCATTCCCTGAATGCTGGCTGATGTGCTATTCCGGCTAATCATTTTAGTAAATGGGATATGCTATTATTCTTTTAAAAATTAATTTTGTTTTTTAGGGCATTGATTCTTAAGTGTCTTTAGAGTGATTTACAAAAATTTGTATAGCACTGTTGGGATCTCAGAAAAATCAAAAGCTTTAAAAATATGTTTCTATGTAGACAGGGCTTCAGTACTGTCACTTACTAAATAACAGATCAAACTACCGTACTGAAGTGGTGATCGTGGACCTGCTAGTGTAATCGGCAACCCTGGATCTAACCCGGTGCCATAGAAGCATGTGTAGTCAGATCGCCTTTTGGTTGTAAGAAGCCCTGGAAAGGGTGAAGAATAAGACAGTGGTAAGCTACTCAAGCTCCATTCGTGTCTTGGTATTGAGTTATGGCTGTGACGCTTAGATTTGCGACATAGTGACCTCTAAGCTTCCTATGACTCCTGTAAGACCTATTCATAAAGTGCCATTTATGTTACGTTGTCCTTTGGCCTTCTTCCCCTTTGCGCCTGGTTGTCCTCTGTCACGCAAAGAGCCCCGCCAAGTTCATCACAAGGGACTTTTCTCTTGTAAGCTCCTTGAAGGCAGGGCTTACCTTAGCTTGGCAGGGTAAACGGAGGACTATCTGAGCGAGCAACCCGATGATGGTGAAAGCTCTGTGCTGGGCTACTCTCTCTCTCTATGCTGGGCTTAACATTAATAACAGCAGAAAGTTAAAAAAGTTGTGCAAGATGAAAAAGACAGCTGCAACCCCCTTGGTGTTACAGATACCTGCAGAAATACTGTCTTCCTTCTTGCTTCTTCCATCCTGGAGAATAATCGTCTAGGCAGCTGAACTCAAGTCCTTCTGACCGCTGTCTGGTTACTAGTGATATAATTGTGCAGAGCACAGAGGAGGCAAGTCAACTGCTATAAGCAAATGTGACAGAGCAATGCCAGGAGCAGGAGATGAAAAAGCTCTTAGTAAACTGCTAGACTTGCTGAGCTGTGACACTGAAGTAGCACAAGAGACAAAAAGTGTTACTGAATTTAAGGTTTGGGATTTGGGCTGTGGTTTTAAAGATGCATTAGTTTGCACTGATTGACAACTGAATTCCTTTTTGAAATGCATGTGGCAGGCAAATGAAGGCAAAATTAATGGCAGTGTTTCTGTTGTTGAGTATGAACCCACTTAAATTAATTCTGTTGCTTGTCTCAAGGTGATGGACAGGACTGGGCATTTTACAAACAGGCATACTGCCCCGCTCAAGTGGATGAGGGATGCTTTCCAGCTCGTAGTCTAGTAAGCGCTTTGCTGGGCCATCCTTGAGACAGCTTTCAGATGAGGCTTGGAGATGCAGCATCACACAACTCTTGATTAACCACAAGCTGTGGACTCTTCAAATCCTCCTGTTTAAAAAAAAAAAAAAAAACAAAACCAAACCAAAACCAAAAAAACAACAAACCAAAAACACAAATCTAACCTTCAGCAGCAGATTGACTTCAGTTTCAACACTGCTTGGTGCGTGGTATGTTGTGTTCCCTTTGCTACTTTGCAACGAACAGAATAGTCACCTTTCAGCAATCAGTTTTCTTATTTCCCCCTTTTACCATGACAACTAAGTAACATGGATTGCTGTCCCCCCAAAAATCTGGGAAGGAATAAAAAACCCCATATCCTCCTGAAGTTCAAATAAAGCAGATTCCATCATACGGTATTCATCAAGACAGTAAGTTACTGCTCCCTGTAGAAATCATGGGAGAAAGTGTTCATCAGCTTCTTTCTATGGACATTTGAGGTCAGCCATGAAGTATGACTTGATGTATGTCAAAAAACCTGACAGGTTTCCAGTAGAGTGAAAAGGTACACGGAGTTCCAGTGTTGATGGGAGATGTTGCCAGCCTCAAGCGTGTTTTGCTGAAGTGCTTGGATGGTGAGGTGTGGAGGGGGTGGGTGCTGCCTCTGAGCAAGCATGGTTGTGTTGCAGGAAAATAGCTTCAGTGTTTGAAGTGTAGGACCATGTTATCTGAAAGTGTCTAAGATTCCTTCTATATTGAAATGCTGCTCTAAGGTCTCCCCAGAGCCTTCTCTTCTCCAGGCTGAACAACCCTAACTCTCTCAGCCTGTCCTCACAGCAGAGGTGCTCCAGCCCTCGGATCATCTCCGTGGCCTCCTCTGGACTCGCTCCAACAGGTCCATGTCCTTCTGGTGCTGAGGACCCCAGAGCTGAAGGCAGGACTGCAGGGGGGTCTCACCAGAGGGGGCAGAGGGGTGGAATCCCCTCCCTCGACCTGCTGGTCACAGTGCTTTGGATGCAGCCCAGGATACCGTTGGCTTTCTCGGCTGCCAGTGCACATTGCTGGCTCCTGTCCAGCTTTTCATCTGCTAGTACCCTCAAGTCCTTCTCAGCAGGGCTGCTCTCAATCCCTTCATCTCCCAGCCTCTGTTAATACCAGGGGTTGCTCCAACCCAAGTGCAGGACCTTGCACTTGGCCTTGTTGAACTTCATGAGGTTCACATGGGCCCACCTCTTGAGCTTGTCCGGATCCCTCTGGATGGCGTCTTGTCCCTCAGGCGTGTCAACTGCACCACTCAGCTTGCTGTTGTCTGCGAACTTGCTGAGAGTTCATTTGATGCCCCTGTCTATGTCATTGATGAAGATATCAAACAGTACTGGTCCCAATACAGACCCCTGAGGGACACCACTTGTCACCTGTGTCTATCTGGACATTGAGCTGTTGACCACTACCCTCTGGATGTGACCATCCAACCAATTCCTCATCCACTGATCAGTCCATCCATGAAATCCATGTGTCTCAAATTTGGAGAGAAGGATGTTGTGGGGGACCATATCAAAAGCCTTACGGAAGTCCAGGTAGATGATATTTTCACTGCAATTCTGTTCTACAAGAGCATCTTGTAGAACAGTGTGTTGTTTGACAGAATGATAAACTAAAACCAAGAAGAAGCTGTCTCAAACTAACTGCATCCTAGTTTTAGCAATGAATGGTAAGACCAAAAATTGTTAATCCAGCTTTGTGAACTTGGACAACATTTTTTCCCAAGCCTCTAGCATTCTACAAGGTGGGAGCTGAGCCTTTCCCACAGAAAAGCCATTTTGTGTGTGTGTTATTCTAGTCATTAAGGAGACTCACCAGTGAGTAATTCATCATTTTATTGAAAAATTTCCTAACCTTTGTTGCCAGGATCCTTTTCTGTTAACTATCACTTCAAATATAGCAAATAGTAAGCATTGTGAAAATAGCTATTTTTCAATCAGCTGAAACTCTGGGCTTGCTGCTAGCTGGGTTGAAATGCTTAGCTTTTACTCTGATTCTCCTGGATTTTCTTCGTTTTTTTTTTTTTTCTTATAAGAAAATTCCAAATTTTCAGACTTTTATCAGTTTCTTTTGTCACTGCAAATAAAAATATCCAGGATAGCTTCTGTCTGCTATGTGAAAACAGCAAATAGGCCTGACATTTCAAATACAAAATTAATACCCCATGCTGTTATCTGTGCCTGTAAACATACATACGTGCATGCATGCTTTACTACACTCACAGTTCGATGGCGGCATGAAGAGGTAAGAAGGGAACGGGATGGTGAAGTATTCTTAAAACATCAGAGAAGAAGCTTTTGTTGTAAACACTTGCAAAGAGGGTGCAGAAAGCTCTTTTCTCTGACGCCACTTAAGTCTTGTCCAGATACAGAGCGAAAGGAGAGACATTTTGTGCATGTTCCCAGCTTGCTGATAAAAGTCCTTGGAAAACAATTTTACTTTATAGATAAAGCGGTCCAAAATTATGGATGACCTAACTCTCTGGAAGCAAGCAGGACAAGTTACAGGCTTATGCGGGATGGAGTTTGAACCAGTTTCTTTACTGTGAAGCTGTGGGAAGGGGAGACTTTTGACTGCATGGGATTGTTGATCGACACTGACGCATTCCGATCTAACTGGTTACCGTTAATAGTGTTACGGAGCTTGTAGTGCTTTCTGCTCTGAGCGTGCTTCAGTCATCAATCTCTAAGCTGCCTTCCCTGCCCGATGAAGGGCAGGAGAATGTGGGTAATTACATGTCTTTGTCTAAAAAGAGAGAGGAAGAACTGTGAGGGCCTGGAGACAAGGCATCGTGCACAGTGATGTGGAATCTGACTGCCAAGGCCAGCACTGTCCTACTACACGCTCAGTAAGAGAGCCAAGTATTTATCAATATTTGTTTTCCAAGATCAATTCTATTTTTGCATATAAAAATAAATGAAGGTTTTAGCTGCATGATAGGCAGCATATTTCATTCGGTTTAATTACTGAAGGCAGACCAGATCCTCGACTAACAGAAACTGGCATAGTTGCATTTGAGTATATGGTCAGATTTTCAGCTTTATTTCTTCCAGTGGACCTTCTAGTACTCAATGAACTCCTGTTTTGCTTTATTTGAGGAAACTGTCTTTTGGTATTTAAAAAGACATAAATCTGAAAGCCTGCAGCTTTAATTCACCTTCAGGTTATAAATACAGGGTTTCATACTTTCTTATTTTAAAAAAATCGGAGTGACGAGAGAATAAAATGACATCAATTAATTCGGAAGTACTGCAAGGGGAGGAATGATCTCTAGTGGTTATCTGAGACAGACAACTGAGCCTCAAAGAACATCATCTGTCAGCGGGCAGATACAGATGAAGACAAGCCTGTGCAGAGGTCTAAAGGTACTTGTACTATTAGAGTGTGGGTGTCTTAGCAGAACGAAAACGTCAGTCTGTTCAGCTGACCCGAGTATTGATGCTTGGCAAGACTCAAAGCAAAAAGTTTTAAGCTGAGGAGTACCCTTTGCTCCTTTTCCTGCAGGGCTCCTCTGATTTTACTGAGCCCAGCACTTCGTAGGCCAGCAAACATTTAGAAATCTACTCCTGTCAAATCTTGTGATATTTTTGTGAACCAGTTTTATTTTTTGCACTTCTAATATTGTTAGTTCTAGATAGTTTTAGCAGCAGATGTTTACTCCGGTTTTTATTCATTCTTCTTATTTTGCAATCTGACAATAGCAAATGTTTTTTTTTGTCAGCCAAACTCTTTGGAGGAGGTGGATATCTGTTCACGACCAAATAGCAGTATGGAATGCCATTATTGCATTGAATATTGCAGTAAAGTACATTATTGTGGACAGGAGAAATAAAAGAAGAAAACTCTATTTATTCTTTCTTCTACTATACCTCTGCAAAGAAGTTTGAGTCCACATGACCAAAGTAAATATAAGTTTCCATGCTTAATTTAATGGAAACGGGATTCTGCTCCATTTTTGTGCCATTCTGCATCTATCACTTGAATCTCACCCACAGTTTGTGCAGTTTTGACTTACCACAGCTCCACAGGGAAATCACATTTCTTTGTTTTTTTCCACCAAAACCCACCTCACTTTGTCAACCAATTTCACTGAAATCAGAAACAGAACTGAGTTTACATCAAGATGTGGCATGAGGGAGAATATGAGTGTACTTTACACGGTTGTGTTGGCGAGAGAAGAAGTAGCTGGATGGGACCCGAGATTGTAAATTCAAGAGGCGAGGGAGAGAGGCTACAAACAGAAACCATCTCAGCCTAGGAAAACAGTTTGAAGGAGCCTGGCACATGCTTAGAATGTAAAACTTATGAAAAATAAGTCACTGTACCAACTGAGGTGCTTTCTCTTTTCCCCTCGACTTTCTGAAACACAGATAATTGTTAAATAGGTCAAGGCCCCATCCACTCAGTAATGTCACGCAATTATCAAAGTCTTTTTAGGAATGCAGAAATACACTGGTAACTCAGTGACCTGTCACAGGCGATTAAAAAAAAAAAAAAATCCTTTAGAAAGAACATTGGGTCAGTTTTACATGAATTTGATTCATTTACCTGAATTCAAGACCTTCAGCAGGTGGTGCACAGTCAAATCCCAAAGTGTGCAGATGATGCTTGTAGTTGAGTGCCACCCCAGGAGCAAAGCGCTCCACAAGCACCTCGCTAAACTGGGTGCGTGGGCAAAAAAAGCGGCAGGTGAGCTTCGGTGTGAGCAACTGTAAAGTTGTGCATGCAGGGAAAAACAGTCTAAAACGTGTTTGTATAACGTCGAGCGTGACGCTAATGGTTACAACTCAGGAGCAGGATCTTGGAGTCGTCGGCAAGTGTCTGCAATCATTAGCTTAAAGTGCAGAGGCAGCCAGAAAACCCAGGAAAATATTGGGCATTATCAGGAAGGGTACTGAGGACAAGACCAGACAGCATCATTTTGCCAGTGTTCAAAACTTTGGCACACTCCCATCTTGAGCCCTTTTGTGCAGTTCTGATCCCTGTATCTCAAGAAAAGCGTAGTGGAGTTAAATATATTTGTGTGTGTGTCTATATACAACAAAAATAATCTAAGGGCTGGAGCATCTTCTCTACAAGGGCAGATTAAAAGGCAAGGACTCTTAAGTTTGGAGAGCAGAAAGCTGTGAGGAGCTATGAGCAAGGTGTACGGTATCGGTAAGGGAACGGTGTGAATGCAGAGCTGATATTCACCAAACTCAGCAATAGTAGAATGAGGAAGCGCTCGCTGAAACTAGTAGGAGATCAGTTTAAAATAGACAAAATATTTTTGACCACGGTAGGTAATAAACTTCTCAATTTTGTTTCTACAGGAGGTTGTGGAGACAGGTAGTATGAGTGGGTACAAAAGGGGTTAGACATTCTTGGACAACAAGTCTGTAAAGAAGAATGAAAGGAAAAAGGCAGGGTTCTAGGCTCCGCATCCCTGACGCAACAGTGTGGATGCCAGGGAATTGCAAGGAGAGCGGCCTGTAGAAATGCCCAGATTCATGTGCCGTTTGTTGGAGAAGGAGAGTTTGTCTGGCCCAGAATGGAGTTTCTAACATTCACAAGATTTCTCTCATTTCTTCAGAGAAACTCTGTATTTTCATGTTTACTAAACAGATGAAAACAATCTTCTAAACACTTATTTTTCTGTAAATAAGCATCCACTAAAACTAAAGAGAAGCCTGAAAAATACAAATGAAAGTAGATACAGATGCCTCATCTTGTTTTGCTTCATAAGAGTGAATGCCTGGGGGCACATTTAGTACAGACCTCCAAAGGTCTGTGACTCACCCGGCGCGTAGCCCACGCAGATTATGTTGGACTGAAATGCCGCTGACCCTCTGACGGGTTGTGAAGCATCCTGAATTTCCCACATTGTGAGTGGATGCTCTGACTGCTGAGTTGTTGCATGAAAGGCAGGGAGACCGGGATGATGATACCGCTAGCTCTGTTAAAACCTATTTTACTGTACAAAAGCGCATGGCGAACGCTGTCCATGTGTGTGCCCAGGATCAGGGTGATTGTAACCGAATTTTTTGGCAGGCATGGCATTCAGTCAAAATCTTTAACTTGGAGATAAGTGGAATTCTTAAGATGTGTGATTTGTCTCACTGGACAAAGAGGAAGGAAACAAGACTCGTCTCTCCTCACGTTTAACACTGAATAAAGCCACAGGCTCAGAGATTTGGATTCAGATTAATCTTCAGTTATTTTTTACTCCCTCTCAAGGGAGACAGCTGCATAGTTTAAGGGAAAATCCAGCCCACCTCAGGATCTTCTGTTGCTGACTATCCATGCAACATAGGATGATTTAGTCCTAACTTTGGCACTGCAAGTGCCTGAAGTCAGTTGGGATTAATTCAGGTTCTTCCTCTTTCTGCAGATTCTTTTTGTTGGAAAAAGTCGCTGGAGTTGTGGTTTTTGTTTTTTTTTTTTCCTGAAAGTATTTGAACTGCAGTCTGTCTTTGGATGTGATTGCTGGACATGGAAAAGGGTCTTTTAAGATGAATCTTGTTTTAGACTCCTTGTTTGATGTGTGATGGAGTACGGAACTATGTTCTCTAGCATGCCAGAAATTTTGCCAGAAATTCTCCCCTTCACGATGTCTGTTGCTTTGTCGGTGTGACAATCTGGCATGCACTGGTAGCTGCAATATCCTGGGGGTGCATGTTCTCCCTTCAATGTATACATACAGCTGTCCTTCACAATATAACATTGCAGAGAGTTATAAAAGTTGTTCTCATTCCTCTTCTATATTTTTGAGACCTGATGCACACTGTTACTTACATTGTACATATAAAAGGATCCATAGTTGAAATGCTGGATTGAAAGCACTTCTGTTAGCTGGATTCCCTTTAGATGAGCTGGCAACAGTGTTCAGGAAAAAATAAATCTTCTATAGCTACAAACTGTAATGGAAGCTCACACAGACAGGACCTCTGTCTTTTTTTTTTTATTTTAAGAGTACAAACAATGATACAATTTTGACAGTAGCAAAAAAAAATGATGAAGATGGGAACTGCTAGATCATCTTAGTTCTGGGCTTCCAGGGTTGCAGAAAACCCTGAAATTCTTCAAGGGTCCATGAACCTTACATTAAGGGAAATCCTTTATTTAGTATGTAATAGAAATCCCCCATACGGAGGCAATACAAGGTTGTTCTGTATCTTATAGTTCAGCATCTCTGTGCAATGACTGTTAGTGTGTCTTTTAAGACAGAAAAGCCTTTCATTTTGCATTCATCAGGCAATGATTCTTCACCCTCATTAAGGTTCATTATTTGTCTTCGTATCATCCTCTGGGGTCACTGTACATGATACAAGCCTTTGGCTGAGGACCATGCGGTACCTGCAGGTACCAAAGCCCTTGGAGGCTTCTGGACAGAATTGTGCTCAGTTGTTCTGGGATGAGCAGCTCTCTCCGAAATACTGCGCTTCGGCCGCCCCGTCAACAATGCTGGTCAGTCATGCAATGCATAAGGTGGTTTGGGTTTTTTTGTGTAATGAACACCTCTTGCAGAAAAATCAAACGTTTATTTGGCTGTAGCGAGAGGTAGGAAGGCAGCAACAGAATGCAGGCATCTGGACAGAGACATTATTTCTTACGAGCCACCTTTGCCCGAGCTTATGCCTGTTGCTTGCAAAGCACAGTAACATGTGGGTGTAACAGGTGATAATGGTGGAATAAATAAATGTGAAGCGGGAAACATGATTTGTGATGTTATTGGGAGCCAGCAGATGGTGCTGACCAGAATGATACTGAGTGATGCTCCCACCTTTTTTAAAATGAAAGCATAAAAGATTTGTTCTTTATTTTCTTTGTTTGGATGCTATTGAGCGTGCTACCAGTAAAACTGATTCTTCCTGAATATCATTTGCCTGTGAAGAACCATTTTCTATCTGTAGATCACATCTCCATCTGTCTCTACTGCTTTCCTCAAATACCGCATGACATCAAAATCATTATATAGATTATTCCTCTAACAGTTCAATTTGATGTGATATTATGCAGTGGGAATACATGTTCCAGAAGATAGCTTGTGATCTGTAAAAAACATTGCCACCCTGAAGAAAAGAAATCCGCATATCTCTGGACAAATGTTTGCGGTGTTCCTCTTTACCATCCCTGTGTACTGTAGATCCTTTAATCTTTCCATGCTTGGACGATTCCAGTTCCTTTCTCTGTAATATCAAGATCCAGCTGTTCACAGGAACACTGCTGTAAGATCCAGTTTTTAAATTTACTCTGTTTTATGCGCTTCAGGATCAAGTATAAATTTTCCTGTATGTTTTCTGCTTCTCCCTGCTTGAGGTCCCCATTGGTGGTGGGTGATGTACCAATATCACCCCAACACTGGGACTTTAAACTCAAGGCTTGACGTGATACCAAAACTCCCAAGGGTGAATGCTAGCTTTGTGTCCTGTTCCCTGTACGATCTGGCGTGCCCAATTTGTTCTGCACCCCCTGTTCTTGGCATGTGTCTGCCTCATCTCCACCCCGCAGCCCTTTGCTCGTCTGGAAGTAGGGAGGGGAAAAGTTGGGGAGAGTTTGGGTTTTGTCTTCCCACCCATCCCTGTTCCCTGTCTCCTCCCTGGGGATGTGCTAGGGGAGAGAGCTGCTGTGCCGCAGGCCGAGAGCCTTCACCGGAGATTGTGTTGGGGGGGTCAGGGACAAGGCAGGGGCTCTTGGTGCTGCTCTTTCTCCATGAGCTGCCGTCCCCATGGAGGGACTGCTCCCTTCCCCTCCAGCGAGACCAGAGCAGTCCTTACCCACAGACTGCAAAGCCCCGTTGAACCCTTCCCAGGCTTTTGGTAATAGCGTACTCAGTGGCACTGTGATGCTTTTTTTTTTGACAGAAGAGTGTGGGAGGCCGATATTAGTGCTCTTTGCAGGTCTTTGTCCTTTTGCCAGAACAAGTGGGAGCATTACATATAATATTAACTTTTCCTCCCTTTAAAAAAAAAAAATATACAGTAAAGAAAATACTACAGATTTGCAGGGGAAGAGATGGGGACTTGTTAATTTAGTTGGTTTCCATTTTGTCTCTAAATTTTGCATGTTTCTTTTTTTTTCTTACACCCACCCCCCGACCAAATTGTTGTTTTTCCACGTTTACCTGAGTGCCTTAGGGGATTCAGGTTACTTCACTGCCCTGCTCTTTCCACACACCACGCTCCATGACTGGACTACTTATTCCCCTGATGTCGTATATCCGTGCCTGTCAGTGTAACGGTGGAGTTGAGAAGTCCTACAGTCCTGGTCCTCCAAACACTTGAAATACTTGAATTAATGAACATGAGCACGGTTAAAGATAGTGGTGAGCATTGTTATCAGGATCAGGGGCTACACTGGAAATAAATGTATTGATGAATTCCATGAGGCATGTTTTCACCTTCTTTCAAATCTCGCTGTCATTTTTCTTTGTTAATGAAAATGTGTTTTCACCTGGAATTGTAACCGATGTTTGAGGTTTAAAAATTTTGCAGCTTTCTTGCTTGAAGCAAAGAGTTAGAATCTCTTTAAGGGCAACTCTGAATTTCAACTACTGCACCTCATTTCTAGATGTTTCCCATTAGAATTAAATTGACATAGAGAAATCTCTGCTGTGCGTCTACTCACTGAATTTAGGAAAGTCCTGACATTTAGCCCATCTATTAGACCATGTGATAACTGTAAAAATTCATGGAATAGGGGTCTGCTAGTATGGTTACCGGTGTGAATGCCAGCCTCTAGCTTGCTGGGGACTTCAAATGGCTCTTTGTGGATGAAAAATCACTCATTTTGACTTCATTTCTGTAGCTGGCCTTTGAAGATTACTAACTTGACTTGGGAGTGGAGTAGATTTTGAAATAAAAAAGTATTCTCTAAGAACACACATCTGATGTGACTTTGAAAGCTGGAGACCTCCTGATTGCTTTCATATCCAGTTGCTTTCAACAATGTGCTGTTTCAAATGACTGATTTTTGACCAGAAGCTCATAACGATACTCTTCTTGAAAGCACTGTGGTCAGATGAGACAACATGGAATTATGTGTGGTAACTGAAGAGGAGTGCTTACAAACCACCAGTTTATGTCTTTGTGTTTTGTGCAAGACGGTAAATGACAACTAGCAGCAGGTGTGATCCTTTTTCTCTAAAGGAACTACTGATATTTGTGACATTTCTGATATTTTAAAAGTAAAATTAATATCCTTCATGTCATTTTTCTTCCTTTAGCAAATTTTGTGTGTATCACCTGTCCTAAACTCTGAAGGGACCTAATTAATCAAATTTGTAGTAGGTTTGCTTCTTGCTGAGCTGAGCTTTCAGTTGGATGATTTTAATTTCTCATATTAAAGCTTGCGTGCATAGTTCATTCTACTGCTGTTTTTTCATTAACCTGTTTAAAGTATGTGTCTATTATAGGTGCTTTGCTGAAGGGCATACAAATACAAGATGATGAATCTGAGTGCCTCATCCTACCAGATGTAGAAGTGTATGAGTATCTTGACTTGCTTGACTACTGCTGGTTAAGTAAATGAGTAGGTGAGTTAGTGCATGGATGCAGACAGTTTTCTCAGCCAGAAATCTTTGCAAGCAGCAGTGCATTTTTCAATGTACGTAGAAGCTCACATTGTGAGATTATAGTTGCATACTGCAAAAGTGAGACCAAAAGCCAAATGCTCATGTCAGAAACTGCTTGATAGACCTAGGCTAGCTGTTGTTATCACCGAAAGCTCTAAAGTTAGTTTTGTTTAAATCTGCATTTTTAACACAGTCATACTAGTAGCAAGCAAGTCACACTTTTAGGGGATTTTAGAGCGCTGTCACTCAGAGAGGCGTTTATGACCCTCTCAGCCAGGACTTTGTAGCCCCCTTTCAAGGTATCACAAGGGTGATGGCCAGCTACGCTTCTGCACTGGTAGTTTTGCTAGGGGGTTTGGAACGACACCTTCAAATGGACTTCAACTCGTTCTTTCTTCTATTTAAGAAAAGAATAGAAAAGAAATTTACGTTTTAAGAGTTCCAGTTCACATGTCCCAAGTGTTTGCTTCTTGAGCTGAGCTTACAGCTAGTTTTATTTTTCATTTCCTTTATTAAAAATTTATTAATCCATTACTAGTCTGTAGTCTGCATGCATCACTGTTCTGCTCTTCCTGCTTGTTGGTGGATTATTTTTATTAACCCTTGTTTAAAGCATGCTTATGTATTGCAGATGTACCACAGATGCTTGAGGTTTTATTACGCTACCTCATTTTATGTCATATACTTTGGATATAGATATGAGTCTGCTGGCAATCTACACACATCAGTGATTCACAAGTGAAATCTTCCTGGATGGGAAGATTATTAGAGTCAGGAAGCCTTAAGTATTATTTAGTACTGTTGTGACATGGGTGAATTTTAAAAAAATATTCACATTTTATTTGTTTCAGAATAAGAATTCTTTAATAGTTTTTTATGTGCCTTTTTAAGTTCCTGGGTTTTATAATTTAATACTGAAGGGCTCCATATTATACTGCTAGGGAGAAAATACTCGAGAGAATCCGGCACCAAGAGAACAGTTGAGGCTCGGCATCCTGCTAGAGATGCAGGCATGTGACTTCTTCCAGCTGAATCCCGGAGTCTGGTCTGCCTGCCACGATGGGGCTTCATTCCTTATTGGGAAGAGAAATGCTTTATGCTTCTAAGGAGGCACCCCACAGCCGGCAACATTGAGCTGAAATAGTCAACTATTTGGGTTAAAACACGATCAGTGTTTACACCAGTTTTACCTAGCATCGCTGCTGCTGGGAGCAATTCTGAATCGAGTTCCTGTGGGGCACTGCAAGTATCTTTGGAGTAAAAAGTTGAGATAGGTTCTGAGCAGAGTTGTCTGGACAGTGTCTGGATCTCCAGTGTGTGCTTAGTTGTCTGATATCAGGAGGAACCTTTCTATGAACTGAGCCAACTGTGTCAGCTATCGGCGTTTGGAAACAAAACGCATGCAGCGGACACTTACCTAGGTTTAAGCTTGAAGGCTAACTCCAGGGTGCTCAGTGAATAAGTGTTTCCAGAGAAAGGCTTTTTGATAAAGTTGGTAGCTGCTGCTGTGTGCCTTTGTAGGAAACCACTAACTCACTGCACTACCTCCGAAACAGTAAACAGGTTTGCATATTCTACCTCAAATAGACTTCAGGGAGCTGGAAGCTTGTTTACAGATGCAGGCAGGCAGGCTTGCTTTTCCTTTGAGCTCCTAGGTGTTATTTTAAGATTTTTTGGTATATAGTTAGAGACTGTCATCCTATTAAAATAAGACTTCCTAGAGTATTACAAGATGTGCCCAGAAAGCCAAACGTATCCTGGGCCACATCACAAGTAGTGTGGCCAGCAGGTCGAGGGAGGGGATTCTGCCCCTCTACCCCTCTCTGGTGAGACCCCCCTGCAGTACTGCCTTCAGCTCTGGGGTCCTCAGCACCAGAAGGACATGGACCTGTTGGAGCAAGTCCAGAGGAGGCCACAGAGATGATCCGAGGGCTGGAGCACCTCTCCTGTGAGGACAGGCTGGGAGAGTTGGGGTTGTTCAGCCTGGAGAAGAGAAGGCTCCAGGGAGACATCATAGCGGCCTTCCAGTACCTAAAGGGGGCTCGTAAGAAAGATGGGGAGGGACTTTTTAGTAGGACCTGTAGTGATAGGACAAGGGATAATGGTTTTAAACTAAAGGAGAGTAGATTCAGACTAGATATAAGGAAGACATTTTTTACAATAAGGGTGGTGAAGCACTGGCAGAGGTTGCCCAAAGAGGCTGTAAATGCCTCATCCCTGGAAACGTTCAAGGTCAGGCTGGACGGGGCTCCGAGCAACCTGATCACATTGAAGGTGTCCCTGCTGACTGCAGGGGGGTTGGGCTAGATGGCCTTTAAAGGTCCCATCCAACCCAAACTATTCTGTGAATCTATAAAGAGACTCGAGGAAGGTTAACACTGAGGAAACAGTACTTCCGATCTGCTTCTGTATGGTTCATTTGAAAAGTCAGTTGTGCTCTGCGGTTTCGCAGCTGTAGTTGGGAATGCATTAAAAATACTGTACAAGGAGTACTCAGCTTTGGTGCTGTAAACAAGACTTTAATGCGCTAAGATGTGGCTTGTAATCATCTTGGGTTATATTCCAACCAGTATGTAAAATGTCCCTGTTGGTCACGCCATTATTTTCAACCTCAAGGGATTTTTGCTTTTCTGCCACTGAATTTTCACACCTGCCACCAGCGAACAACAATAGACCTAAAGTACTTCCGGGGTGAAATTTAAATATCTCACAGATACAAGGCAGTCTAGTATACTAGTACGGGAGATCTGTACGGTTTTGTCTTCAAAACTTGCCTCTGGAGGGTTGTCCTAGGGAGAGGGGGACCACATCTGCCATCTATCCCAAGGAGCAGGACCTGTGCAAGGTATTGCCTCTGAACCTCAGGAGGGTTGTTAGAGGCTTCCCCGCTCCCTCGCCTTTTGAGGCAAGAGTACTGGCAAAGATTTTCCTTGTTGGCAAGCCAGCTGCTGAGGCTGTTAGTTGTGGGAGTCAGCTGAACCCCGACGTTGTAAGAAAAGTTTTCTGTCGTAGTGGTGGTGGAATTGACCCAGCGGAGGAGTGGGCGCTGCCGTTTGAGAAAGCAGCTGTGGCTTTTCCTGGCCACGTGCTGAAGTTCTTCAGTAGATGAAAGTCAATAGACCTTTTAAATTCATGTTTAAATGGGGTTGTTTTAATTGCTTTCCAATACAAGTAAGAAGAATGGAATCCCTCCAAGAGCTCTCTGTGCCCTAAGATGATCAATCTTAGCTGAAAAGTAGGATTAAAACTAATATGCAAAAAATGCAAAGGGTAAACTGAAGATGAAGTTAAATATATTTGTGGCCTTCTTTTGTATTAACATAATTGTGTAATTAAAACCAGAGGGGCTTTACAGCTTACAAAACTGAGCTCCCTGTTGCGATTTCAAGTCCATTAATACACAGACAAAACAGTTATTTGTTTGGCCCAACATGAGGAAATAACCAGCCCAGTCCTACTACAAATGCCCGTTTTGGTAGCAGTCTTACGCTGGCATGTGAAAATGCAGTCAAATATGTATTGGGAATTACACCACAAATTTTATTGTTTAAGACTTAACTGTAATGTAGTATGTTAAATTTCTTGAACTAGTCACTGGAATATTGGCAAATAAATCAAAAAAGTATTAGTTCTCCCATGTTTCTGCAGAAACTGGGAGGGTTTTTTGGTGTGAGGTATGGCATGTCCTACCATTTATTATTTTGGGTTCACAAAGTGCTTTGTGCTTCTCTCCTTTCCTTCCCTCCTTCCCTTCCTCTCTTGAAGCCATAACTTTTGCTATCTACGATTTACTCAGACGCTAATCTCAGAATAAATCAGAACAGCAGATACCATCAGTTCTAATAATTATTTGTACAGAATTCGTTCTCTGCGAGCTTGTGTAACCTATTTCCAATTGAAAGCAGAAAAAGCCTTCCCCTTCCTCTGTTCCTCTTAGCACACTCGCAAGATGAAATGTTGCAGCAAAATGTTGTTTCTCGGCTCTGATTAAAAGCATGAGTCACAATTTGTCAGGTCGCGTGGGTTAGAATTGCTCAGACTCTTCTGCTGCATCCATTTCAGGACACATTATAATGGAGTGTGGCGCTGTTAGAAGGAAGTCAAAGCTGGTGAAAAGAGGGAATTTCCTCTTCTTTCTGGCCAAACATTTAGACAAGAAATGACTTCTCGGAGCCTTTGCGCAGCTGTCAATCAATGCCATGAAAGAGTCTCTGGAGAAGGTACTGCTTTGAAATGAGTGACAGCAACTGATACCAGCTGTATGTCTGGGCCACTTCATGGGTTTGCAATACATTCACTGGGCTTTGAGCAGAGTAGGGCAATTTAATTGTGAATTAAGGTTTTAAATACCGCACAGAGTTTGTTCAACACTTAACATATAGACTGAGATTTCACGCAGCATGAAATTACGCTGCATCCAGTTTCTGCCAAGATCCACAAGGAGGTTTATTAATATTTTGTGTTTTTACAGTAGATGCATTACAGACAGCCAAATCTAAGCACTGTTTTATTGGCACAACAGGCCCCAAATCATGCTTATATAGTCGGGGTGGCAGTTCCCTTATGGTGGCATATTTATCACTTATCCACAAGGAGGTTTATTAATATTTTGTGTTTTTACAGTAGATGCATTACAGACAGCCAAATCTAAGCACTGTTTTATTGGCACAACAGGCCCCAAATCATGCTTATATAGTCAGGGGTGGCAGTTCCCTTATGGCAGCATATTTGTCACTTATCATTAAAATGCAGTATTTGCAGAGTCCATGTGTAATATGCTCCCAATACTCTGTTCAGAACACATATTTAGCTAAAAAATATCAACACAAAGACCATTTGAGCAAAATACAGGAGAATAATACTGCTTCATGCTGGTGCTGGAGACAGAAGTGCCTCACGGTAGAGGGAACAATAATGAAAATGCCGCGTGAAGAAGAAATGCCATATCCACCTTCCCTTCTTCCTGATAGTACTATCACGTGTGTCTGAGTGAACGTGTGGAAATTAAACCAAATCGTTATTGTAAGACTCTGTTTCCAGCCCATGTACCACTGTAGACCTTATCTGCTCTGGTTGCCGAGCTGAGCAGTCTAATATGAAAAGAGATGGATGCCCCTGGAGAGTTTTTGCTTGTAAGGTGCAATATGGAAATGGGTGTAATCACATAGCTAAAAGTTCTCTCAAATTGTTGGCATGTAACAGAGTTGCTTAGGGCTGTCTGTGCACTCTTTATACCAGCTTTTTTAAACTCCCAGTGCTTGCCTTTTTTACCTTAACATTCTTGTGTCTAGTCTCACGCTTGTACTCAAACACAAACACATATCCATGCAGACAGATATAATTTTAGCTTCTGTGCAGATGGTCACAACTGACATATAGAAAAATGATAATTCGAGACTCGATAAACAGTTAAAGCCATGGGAATCAAAAAGCAATAATAATCCTTTTAGGAAGTGCTCAGGACAGAGCTATTATGGTGGCAGATCCTTCACACAAGTAAATGAAATATTTACTGATGAGTGAACTGATTACTGCTGAGCATATCTCTTAAAAATCAAGGTAGCGGGTGAGAAGGAAACACATGAAGGCATGAATGAAGCTGGTAGATAGTTCTTTGGTCCGCGCAGGTTGTATCAAGGTGCAGTTTGATGGATTTATGACACTGCATTGTATTTGTCTGAAGGAAGGGCGTACAACCCACTGCTTTGGCAAAGACAGATCTGCTCCTAAAGGACAATAGTATAATAGCTTCTTGATTGCAAAGTGATTTAATTGTAGTCGTCTTTGTTATTAAAATGCCTCTCCAGGGTAAATTTTTTTATGCTGTGACATGTACCATACACTGTTTAAATTTCTCTCAGGTGTGACCTAGGCCAGTAATTGCACAAGTCACTTGTGGAAATTTCCAAAATAATTTTGTATTACAGATGTAGTGATTGTACTTGAGAACCCTTCAAAACACGACCTGCCATTTTTTCCCTTTCCATGAGTTTGCCTCTTCCTGCTACGTCGCAGACATAACTCTTCATCAATGTGGGAAAGTACATTGATTTTCATGTGGTGGACCAATGTGATAGAGCTGAAGCTGAGACATCTGGAGATCACAGTTGCTTGTTCTGGAGGTTCTTGCTTATGATTTGACTGAGAGGTTTCTACGTATTTTCTACTGCTTTGGACATGCAGGTGATGAGTGACACAGACACTGAAAGTGAGTAAAAGTGGTTGAGCCCAGGCCTGTAGGGAAGGAATCTGGGCAGTACCCTTTGCCAAATCAAAACTTCACCAACAAGCCGGGACAGGGAGATGAGTGATGGTGATTCCCTTATACGATGGTGGTTCCTTATATGCGGCATTGCGTATAAGCCCTGTGTAAGCTGGGGAACCTTCATCTCTAAATCAGTGAGGTGGGATTTTCTTATTCGTGCTGCACCAGTTGGGAGGCTTTTCCAGAGGCTCAGTGCTCTGGTGGTTAGAAATCTTCCAGCTTCCAACTTGTATTCAGGGCCAGTTTATTTCCATTTGCTCTTGCGGCAAGATTGTGCCTTTAAAGGTTTGTTGTTTTTTTCCCAGGTGTTTACCTCTGATAACTACAGAGAACAATTGCAATCATTTTTAGCCTTCCTTTTGCTCTGTTGAAGCAGCTGATCCCTTAGGGTTTGTATGAGCAAGGAAGGACAAGTAGGGAAGATAGGCCAGCTGTGATGACGGAGAGTCCTGTGAAGGCTAGTTTACCCCACATCCTCATCTTGCTTTTAGTCATGTCGCTATTCACATTGCAGTTCTCTGTTCCAGTGCCTGTTTTTTCAAAACATTGAAACTGAGGCCTTTGTAAAGTCCAAATACGTTAGATCGACCACATTTGCCTGATCACAGAAAATGGATTCAGGAAGAAAGACACCAAGTTAATCAGCCATGATCCGATGTGATAAATAAATGTTGCTTTTTATTCCCCTTCTCTTTTCTAGCTCTGATGCCTGGCATGCTGCTGAGATCAGACGTAACGAGCTTCTACTTTGTGAATTGCTTCAGCAAAAGGTCTCTGTACGTTGTAGATCCCTGCTACCAGGCAGACGTTTCTCTGCTGATGATGTTCTGGCCTGGTTTCAGAGCAGTATGGTCCTGCATTTTGCAGTACGGTTTTGCATTTTGCTTCCACTTTCTGCTTCCACTTCTACCTGTGTCCAATGCATGTTATCCATGGAAAAACAAGGGAAATATTAATTTAATTGGGGGATTTGGGGTACAAAGGGATCCACAAAAGGTCCCAAAGCTGACATTTGTCACTTGGACTGCAGTCTGCCAGAGTTGGTTAGTTAAATAGCCCTGACTTGGCTATCTCTGCTGGCAAAGGCAAGTGGAGTGATCGGAGGTGACTACGTATCTTCCCAGGAGACAGTGGGTGAGGGAAAGGGAAGGAATAGCACTTGGCCTCCCTGGCATCGAAAAGCAGTGGTACTCCAAAAAGGCAACTGGAGAATCTTCCCTCTGTACAGCAGCTGGGCAGATTTTAACCCCTAAACAACAAAAAAGGGGAAGAAGTGGAGGTCTGGTTTATAAAAGACTTCCATACTCTTTAAAGTTGATACAATTCAATGGTATATAGACAGATATTCCATTGTTGTCATAGATTTGGTTCCTAACTCCACAAGGGATAATATATGATGCACAATAATTTCTGTCTTCACTCTTTGTAATTCGTGTGTATGGAATCTAGGCTCAAACGGAGCACTTTGATGGCACGGGGGCAGCACTGCCCTGCGTAAAAAACTGAACTTTGTGTCCGAGAGGCAGACAAGCGAAAAACCTCCCACTTCCACCTCTCAAACAGGTAACAGGGATTAAAAAAAACCCTTTGAGACAACTTTGTTCTTGTTTTGAATAAACCCCAGTGTTTATTCAATCCCTTTGTATCTGAAGATGGGAAGGATGACCAGGAGCAGGAAACTGTGAGAAAGTTGTGTAGAGGCTTCAGGTCCTCAGAATGGTCTGCTTTGACCTCATTGGATCTTTGCTGGTGAAAAAGGAAAAGACTAGAAAGGCAGTTCTTGTTTAATCCTCTAATTGGATATTTCTTTTAAGTAATTAATTGCTTGGACCACTACTCACATCTCGCCTCTTTTGCCAAGACGTTTCATAGCTGAGTTTTCAAGCTCTCCTCATTCTTTTTTGCAAAGCATTTTATAAAACTCCTTTTCCCTTAACCATCACTCCTCTCTCCTGCCTCCTTCCTAAACTGTCACGTATAGTATATAGGTTTTAAGGCTTTCTAACATTGTGGAGGTCACTAAAGAAAAATAGACTTCAAAAAATGCCCTTCAAGAGTGACAGTGCTTTTGTCAAAGTTGCAATGGTCTGAACGAGTGCAACAGGGATTTTTACGGAGCTGTTGCAATGCCATGGTTTAAGCAGTAACTCCAAGTGTCATCAGTATGGAAATTTTCTTATTTTGGTAAGGCTCCCAAGTTGAAGAAGGTTTCTGCGAGTTTTCTTAAATCTGCCTTCACAGAAACTGAGCAACTCTGGGTCAGAAAGGACAGACCGCAAAAGAGGTATGCACTTGTCTGCATGGCAGTATTAGTTGATAGTATTTGACAGAAAATTTCTTACCAGTCACCAGAGCTTTTAATCAAAACTGTCAGCTTGATTCACTTGACTCAAGAAAAGTTTAAATGAACAGCACCTTTTCCACCAGCTTCAATCAGATGCATTTTTTTTGTGCTGATGATTTTACTGTCACTTTTGTAAATGTTGTTTGTTTATTTTCTTAGATGAAAAGCTAAAATTTGCCTTTCCCTAAAACTCCTACTTGAAATTCTCCGTAGTATGTCTGGTCCTGGTGGCAGACTGAACACGTTTGTTAGGATGCAGGGAATGCGGCAGTAGTCTTAATAGATTATATCTATCTATCTATATCTAGTTCACTGTTTTTGAAACTTTTTGGAAGTGTAGCGTTCCCTGGGTCAGCTGCATCTGTGCTCCTTCTGAACAGAGACGCTAAAGCTGTCTGTAATTGCCAGATGCAGCAGAGATCGCGGTTCCCCAGCCCGGAGGGAACTGGGTGATTGCTTGTAACGAAGGGCAGGTAGGGTCCTACTCCTTGGCTGGCTTTACCGCTTGCAACCTTGTCTTCCAGCCCTCGCTTATGGTATTAATGGCTCCGCAGCTATGGCGTGAGTCAGTTACCATCTAGCCCCTAAAATCTAATTTTAGACAGAAAAAAAAGAGATTATATTTCACTTGTGAACTGCAGTTTGAGAAGTACTTGATCTAGTTTAATAGAACTAGAAAGTGGAATTGCAAGAAAAATCTGAAACCAGCGTACCTCATTCATGCCAGTGTAACTCCAGATGCTAACAGATAACGTTGCTGGTCCACACTGGAGTAATGTATGATTGAATTATGACTCTTTAGAGCAGATTCACCAGGCTTAGGACCTTATAATGTTCTTGACTAAATGGGATAGAGACATCTATGCTTTGATGACAGTTTCTTGCTCTCAAAAGTGCTTAATATTTAGGTGAATATTAATGCTTTTTCAGCAGCTAAAAGCTGAATCAGGTACAAGTAATTCTGTTCACTACCATCTATTTTGTAGTGAAGTGTGACAGAGTCAATTATGCTATTAGATGAATTGTCTGATTTATTCACTTTCTGAGTCTCATGGTTTTTTATTAACTCTTCATACACTTAGCACAGTGGTTGCCTTTCTCAGAGTTCAACCTTCTGGAGTTATGTTTTGCTTAGGACAGAGTGCTGTAATTCTGATTTTTTTTTTCAAAAATGCATACAAGTCATCTGCAGTGTCTAAATATTTCCCAGGCACTCTCTTCTATTTCAACATGAAGAATAAATAGGATAAATGCAATTCAGTGATACAGCTGATCCCCTCTGTCCTCCTAAACTGCTCCCAAACAAAACAAAACATTGATCTTAACTGACAACAAGCAAGGAAGTTTTTTCCTGCTGGGATAAAGACTGAGCAAAATCTACCCAGCTTATTTTGGCATTAGCAGAAATGTCAGTGTTTTACAAACTGTTTGAACATAGTATTAGCATAATATTTTGGAATATGGTACTGGCAGATTCATCACAGTGTTTGCCGTAACTGAAGTTCAGAGATCCAGGCTCAGACGTGCAATAATGAAAGCAAAGACAGGTACCCTGCTGCAATTTTGGTTGGAGGCATTAGTGGTAAGAGAATAAAGTATATTCTAGATTATTTATGCATGGACAGACATATGAATACATTGTAATCGTACTAATTATAGAACTTGTTATAACGCTTGAAGCTTTCATTCTGTCAAATCACATTAATTGATGGGAGAAAATGCGTGTTCGCACAGGCAATATGTAGGAATAGCAAGAGGCAACGTTTGAGCACGCTGCTAGCACCTCGTGCTACCCCTTCAGCACGGGGTAGCTTAGCTGGTTTTGCGGCAAAGACTTCAAAAATCTTGCGGTTTGAAATTATCGCTCCAGTTTGCTTGTGCTTAACTGAAGTGCTGTTGCCATCAGACAGGCTGCTGCCTTGGAAGCATTTTTTGGATGCGTTTCAGCGGGCCTTTTAAATGTTATTGCTATACCCACTTAGCTCTGGGGAAGTCTGCAAGGAGGACTCTGAACTTTCCCACTCTTCTTCTAGCCTTTGCTTAGAAAATAAAAGAACTGTAGGTGTCTTTAAGGAAAGTTGTTGTTGGGGAGTTTAATCCGAGGACAGAGCCTGGTATGTCAAGAGGTGGCTCTGACCGTTCTGCCTTGGACTTGGGTATGAAATACCGGTACCACCACCCTGAGAAAGGCAGACCTACTCCTGCATGCCCTGGTATTTTGTCTGTTTTGCAGCGATGCCTGCCCTCGAGGAGGCACAATGTGGATGTTACCCTCTTCAGCTGCCTTTTAACACCTCTGCTGCTTGTCGGCAGCATCCTCCTGTGTCAGCAGTCCTGCAGAAGAGTGCATTTGGTGAGGAAGGAGCGGTACCTGTAATTAAGATCCTTCCTGCACAGGGCTCGATCAACAGGCTTTTAGCATGAGTGCAAGTATGGTTCTAGACTGAGGAAGGGGAGGTAAAGGGGATGAAGCCTCCATTTTCCCAAATCTACGTTCTGTGATAAAGGAAGAGGTTGGCATAGGGCTTGTTTCACCTGCCTGGGACCTCCACATTGCTCTTCATCCTGTGCTGGCCCTGACAGAGCTGACCTAGTGCCCTAGGAAGGCAGCACGTCCCGGCTCCTCTCCCACAGGCAAGTGGAGGAGGGAAGAAAGCTGCTTCCAGGGCTCGAGGAGTCCTGCTACCCTGGCCCTCGTGCCGGGTAACACAGCAGCAGAGGGGAAATCCAGTCTTTCCCTTGGGCTAGACCTTGGAAGACAGCAGTGGTCTGCTGGATCCCTTTTGCATCTCCTGAGGGACACCTGGGGAGGTGTTTGGATGAAGCACAGATGGTTAAAGCTGCATACACAGCCCTGTCTGCGCTCCCAGTATGGCCTTTGTCTGCCAGGGGCTGGGCAAGCTCCATGGGCAGGTGGGCTTTTGCTCAGCTGAGCTCTCCCCTGCTTGGAAGACATGGCAAATCCATCAGGAGGTGGCTTACTGCTGCATCTGTCAAATGATGGTCACGATAGTGAAGCACTTTAAATGGGGTGAACCAGATGGTGCCGTTCCTGCCTTTCGGAGCTGGACTTGCTGCGTGCCTGCGACTCGTCGCCTCTCTGCAGCAACAGGAGTGCAAGAGCTGAGGCAGTCCTGCTTGCTCAGCGTATAACCTTCATCCTTTGGGAAGCTACTCTTACTCACCATGAGGTGAGCCGTCGGTTTAAGGACAAGGCAAGCAAGATGATACGTGTTCATGGCAGATACTTAAGGGGCAAGTTCATCACATTTTACAACCGCTGACCTGCTGTTTGCTGTCTTGCTGGCATTTGTCACAGAATCAGACCGACAGGACCTAAACAAGTGAGGGAATCCCAAACTTGAGCACAAACATGGTGATACCAACACCCTGCATTCCTATTTTTCCCTGTTACTCCCTCTGTACCTTAAAATCAAATGGGCAGAAAGACATCGTGTTTTTCTCGCTGCTTTACTCACCACCGAAAGGCAGTGCCGCGTGGCTGGGCTGCCTGAGGTGCCAAGTGTCCGTGCTGCAGCAGACCTGGGCAGCAGGTAGGATCCTCCTGCTGCTTCACCTGCGGGGAGTTCCTTCTTGCCTCTAATTAATTATTAGAGTTTCTGTTATCGTGGGACAAAAAAAAGAGTTACTGTACTGTAAAATTTCATTAAAGAAGGAAGGAAACTTTATTTCTAGGAAGTCTCAAATGACTTTTTTTTTTACTAGTCACCTTCTGTACAAAACCAAATGGAGAGGTAACGGAGACTCTCAAGGAGAGAGACTCTTGCTAATAGCTTCTTTTATTTTGTTACCACAGTGGTGCTGCTACGTGGGATCTCATTAGGGAGCTTTCTCCTACCCCAACCCCAAATTGTGGCACAACACTAAACCAAAGGGGGCAGGAAACCGCCTTGTGTCTTCAGCAGCTCTCTCGTCAGTGCCTTCTCTGCCTGTATTGAGCAGATAAACTGGTGTCTTTGTCTCAGCTTCCTTCAGCTAAGTGTCACAACTGTAAAAATGTTTGCTGTTGGCAGAAGCAGCATCCTCAGACACGTTCCTGACTCCTCTGTGACTGACATTAGACTTTCCATTTGATTCCACAGGCTCCAACACTGGTGTCATTCTTGCCAATGCTCTTTCCTTTCCCGGTTTGTTTTGTGTATCACCTTGTTTCCTGCAAACACTGCGAGCCCTATCTCTGCCCATAATTCCTATAAATATCATTGCTGTGACATCCTATCGGTCCAGCCCTCGGTTTCCTCAGCAGTTGAGTGCAATGACATTTTTGTCTGTGTTCTCCTGACTTGGCCCCTGTCTCAACTTCCCGGTTTTATTTGTTTTTACAATTAGCGATCAGAATGCGCAGTCCTTGTATTTGGTAGCTTATGATCTCAAAGGCTCTTGGAGGTCAAAATACAGTGAAACAAAAGGCCACGAACCACTCAAGGCCAGGAGGATATCTAAGTTCTCCTGCATCACCTTTTTAACAGGATCCACCCAATATTAGTTTTGTTCTTCAAATCTGTGGAGGTGTCCTAGCCTGGCACAGAATCTCATCGTTCTCTTTTTTCTTCTCTCCACTTTCTGTCTTTACCTGCACAATATCTCTTCCCTGCATGTCTGCCTTCATAGCTGTGACACTAGTTCATAATTTTTCTGGTATTTCTGCAGTCTGTAGTAACTGTCCTTTAGTTCTTAGTCTCATCCCTCTCTATCGGTTTTTAGAGATCAGCTGAAAAGGAGGTTTTTTTCTTTCCATTCTTCATAACTTTTCCTCTTCTGTCATTATGTATGTAGTCTTTCTTGCATTATCTGGTATTTTAAATGCACAATTTGCATAGTAAATAATAACATGGTGAAGGTGACAAGTACTGGGTTCTGCTAATCTCGACTGGCTGATTGTTGCTGAGGAAAAGGCTGCATTGCTGGTTAAATAAATAATATACGGGTAAGGTATAGACATACAGGTTATACCAGCATCAGATTGTTGTTGACTTATAGTTTACTCTTGAGCTGGAGCTGATGTGTTTATCGTTTCAAGGGAGAATGTTATTTAAAAAGTGTATGGGTTGTGGCATGTTGGTAATGTATCTCTGTTCCAATGGTGATTCCTGATAATAAATGAAAATGAATGGAAAATGCTCCTGTCTAAAGCTGAACAGGAAAAATGCAATTCTGTGCATCCAGCTATAGAATTGAAAGAGGCATACAGGAAAAAATGAAGTGAATATGGGGATTTTCGTTCTGCCGGCTGCTTTATGTAACTGTGATAGGCCAGGTGTCCATGGGGTTGAATACCTGACTCTGGTTTTACCGTGAGGTGTGGGTTTTTAAATATCTAAAACCCGTAGGAGCTAAGGTTGAGGGAGCTTTGCCTCCTACAGCAAAACAGGAATCTCAGCACTTCTGTGTTGATTTGAGTGAATACTGAAAACTACAAAGGGTTTCCTTCAGTCCGATGGATTGCATCTGGAAAGTCTAATATCAAATGCATGTTGTATGCACGTTGGGAAAATGATGCAGAAATAATGACGGATGACAATGCCTTGCTCTTACAGTCTCCTCCTCATCGGTGGAACTCGCTGTTGCCGTCCTTCCCGTAGGTAGGTGGTAACCCTATGCAGGTTCTCAGGTGGAGACACTGAGATAAGGAGTAGGGGAACGATTACCTGTCACCTATGAAACGTCTGGCTGAGCTTCTGGGTCTTACTGACGAATCAGTAAGACTGGGTCATCTTATTGACAAGGTCGAAAGTGCCACGAAGTTGGTAAAACTCTAATAATGTAAGCTTTAATTCAGAATAGGCTGTTCTCTTTCTGTCGATACAGTATGACTTTTAATGGAGCCGTGTCTTATCTCAGTAGAATTAAAATGAACTCTGGCACTTTTTCTACTTTGGAAGAAAAGTTTAAAGATTTGTGGTTTTACCTTGAAACTTTTTTTAACTCTTCCCCCACCCTAGTGAAAACTGCCTTTTGCATTAATGGGTGCAAGGCTTCTAGTTTTCCTGTGCATGAAAAGTGCTCTTGAATATGCAGAAACCAGAGAGTGAACTGGTAAATTGTTGCACAAAGTCAGCAGCACAGTTTCAGAGCCGGACCTCGGTTATATGCCCTTTTGCACACAACAGATCCCAAAGCACTGATTTTTTATAGATGTATAAATCTGCAATTTTTAAATTTTTTTATTTTTTTCTCCTGTGGGGTAGGAGAATCTCTGTGCAGGCAGGATGGTCTGTTTTTACTTTGCCAGGCTAGATTTTGAAGTAGTCAAGTTACATGACTAAGAGCTGGTTTAAGCCTTTCAAAGAGGGGCTTGCCTGATTAGTCTAATTAGTGTATTCTTCACATTCCCACAAGCTACTCAGAGTGGTGGTGTGTGGACTTGCACGACTGGAGTTGGAAGCCATCACCAGCGAGCACATCTTCACCGGAGCCTGTCTTCCCTCACATGGCAAACTCCTCCGCTGCAGGCTCTGCTTCTCCAGAGGCGACTTTTGCAAGACGTGGCAAAATGTGTTAAGGCTAGGACAACGTTTTGACAGTTATTTTCCCTCTGCTCTGATGGTTTCGGCTGAAAGCACCACATCAGTAACCTTAACTAAAGAGAGGCGTGCAGGGGGATCTTGGCAGAGTTTGAGAGGTGATTGATCGGGTCGGTGCAATGGAGGAAATCCCTGTCCATCCTCCTGCCCAGAGCAGGAACCCCGCAGGTGTAGAGAGGGATGCCCCATATCTTGGTCCCTGCTCTCCCTGGGGTCGGTGTGGGGACACCCCAGGGGACCCCCCCGGAGGCAGGTGTCCTATTGCAGAACTGGGTTTTAACCTCCCCTGTGCAAACCTCTTGAGTTTGATCCATAGGTCCTGTTTCAAGCCTCATGCGTTATGAATAATGTATGCTCCTTTAAGGTATTGTTTGTGGTTCTTGTTGAAAGGCATCGATATATCCGTGACTAATGTGCCGGGCTTGATCTCTCTTCAGTGTACAGACTTCCCCTGCTGTGTTTTGGGGAGCTTTAGGCACTGGTGCTTTACCAATTTATTTATTTTAAAAGTGGGTTTTGCCCCAGTTGAAGCCTTCCAGCCCGTGCTGTGCGTCGCTCTCCCAGGAAAGCCGCCTGACTGCAGTGAAGCAGATGGCTGTTTGCCAGGAGTGAGTCGCTCACTTTCTGTAATTTACTCTTCCCTTCCCTTTTTTTTTTAAAAAAAAAAAAAAAAATAATGGTTTGGCTGGGTTGGGTCAGAAGGAGCCAGCCTTTCTCCAATAGCCTGTGTTCGTGTGTGTGCGGGCGAGAGGGAGGCAGAGAGAGAAGCCGTGCCTGGGCTATGCTGACAGACGACTTTTTCCTCAGTTGTCAGGTTTCGAGCCTGTCGGCAGCGCTGCTGGTAAGTGGGGGAAAA